>NW_019154122.1:16137678-16144357 GCF_002288905.1 Enhydra lutris kenyoni
CCTCCCCCTGCACTACCTCCACCTGCGCCTCCTCCACCTGCACCTCCACCGCCTGTGCCTCCTCCACCCCAGCCTGGCTCTTCCTCCACACGCTCTTGCTTTCTGTGTTCTACTCATGGAAACTTCCCCCGAAAGACCTCCAGGGCAGGTCTTTGGCCCCCTCTGAGCTTTGGCCCCCACGAGCCCCACAGCTGGCTGTGCCTCCCCGTCTCTCTGCCTGTGGCCCAAGTTCATCCTCTCAGTTGTCTGTTGGCTCTGTCCACCTGGGTATCCCTGGAACATTCCCTCTCTTGCCCATTCCCGTTGCTGCTCTTTGGAGTTCCTGCCTGGATTACAGCCATCTACCTGTCACCAGAGTCCCATTCCTACTGCTCACCCATGGGTCTATCTCAAAAGCCCACAGTGGCTGTCCGGGGCCTTCAGCATCAGGTCCAAGCCCCTCAGCTCAGCATGCTGAACCACTCATGGCCAGCCCTGTCTCCTTTTCCAGCTTCCTCTTCTCTGGGTCTCCTGCACACCTGATCTGGGGCCTGCCTGCAACTTTTTCCTGGATACTGGATCTTGGGCCCACTGCCTGCATTTTCCCCTGCACACCTGACCTTGAGCACACCTGCCTGTCTCTTCCCTCATGCCCATGGCAGCCCTGTCCGTGTTCCTGCTGTTGCCTTGGGGGATGGCTACATTTCCCCATCTGCCCGGGTCTTCACCAGCCTCAGGGTCTAATGAAGAGGCCAGTTCCCAGGCCTAGACAGATCGCCCCACAGTATTTTCAGAGTTACCCTGGAGGTGGGAGACAGTGAGGAGGGAGTTTGCACTTTCCATTCCTAACTCCTATTACCATCTGCATCTTTTTAAAAAAATATATATATTTATTTATTTTAGAGAGAGAGAGAGAGAGAGAGAGAGAGAGAGAGAGCATGAGCGGGGCGGGGGGGGGGGCAGAGGGAGAAAGAGAATCTCCAGCAGACTTCATGTTAAGCCTGGAGTCTGACATGGGGCTCAATCTCATGGTGCCGAGGTCATGACCTGAGCCTTAATCTAGAGCTGGATACTTAACCGCTTGAGCCACTCAGGTGCCTCCCATCTGTACTTTATAAGGGACCTGCCTAGAGTCCCATAACTCAGGGGCAGAGAGCGAGGACAGGTCTGTCCAACTGCAAAGCCAACACTTGGAATGCAACCTCGTGCCATTTTGCTCCAGAAACCACCATGATTTCTGTAGCTTTCTCGTTTAAGCCTTCAACACTTGAATGCCAGCCCAGCCTCTGGACACCCTCTCCCAACTGCCCCCACCCCCAGCCTAAATCCAAGGAGGGAATAAACATACAGGGCTGAAGCCCCAAGGCCTTCCCATTTCTCATATTCACCTGAGCAGCCCCTGTGAACATGAACATGGCAGATGGGGATGACTGGAGCGGGAGGGACAGGAGCCACGCCCTTGGCTCGTCAGAAGACAAGCAAAGGCTCACCCCACAGCCCCTCAGGCATGGACGTGCCTGGTCCCACAGGAGATGGTTCCTGAACCCAATATCTACCTACTTGTCTTCTAGGCACCTCTGAATGAGGACGAATAATGCTGCATTTCTCTTTGTTACAGGTGCAGCAAGGAAGCTTCATTCCAAAAGAAGCTTATTTAAGAAAATAACTTCAACTGACTAAAAGAAAAAACATAAACTCAGAAATAGGGCTGGTAGTGTGCATGTACGACCCAAATCCAAAGATGGAAGGCCAGTGACCGCAGCGTGGGAAATCTTGCTGAAGGCAGACAGACAGACAGAGAGCAGAGTGTGGGAGTGTGTCCTTGACAACCTGGCAAGATCTCACCCCAGCAATCCCAAGAAAAGGCGGGAAGACTACAGAGCAGAACCCCAGGGCAAATGTCCATCACACAGTTCTTGCTTTCCTTTGAAACTAATTTTACATCCCCTTTTGTGGAAGGGCATCAGGGTTTCCTCTTTTAGGAAGTGTATCAAGAGAATCTGGGGAGAGACCAGAACCCCAGTGGACGGTATGTTCCAGGCCATCCCTGGTAGGATGCTCTGGGGGGCAGGGTATCTAGGCATGGGAAGCACACATGAAGGGATGTGTGTGCGTACGCACATGGGCACATATGCAAGCACACCCACAGGCCCACATGCAGGCCCACTGCACCTACCGGCCAAGTGGCCCCCTAGTCTGCTGTCACTTACATACATCGAGATGCTGGTGAAGACCAGATGCTCTCCCCCACTCAGGCCAGGTGAGCAGTGCTGAGCTTCCTACGTGCGGAAGGCACTGCTGTCCCAGGCTACCCCTTGGGCAGCCTCTTGTTGCTCTAAGAAGCAGATGCCAACAGGGGAGGTGAAAGCCAAGAGTCCCGGACCCCCACGGGGGTGCTGGGGGGCCAGAAGGTCTGGAGAGCCACACAATACCACCTAGACCCTCGGGCTTATCTTCAGGGGATGCGAACATCCAGCTACAGCACATTTCAAACCAAGTCAGAGAGCATGTCCCATACTTCTGGAGAGGGCATGGGGGCTGGACCAGTTCCTACCTCCCCAGGGTGGCAGTGTACCCAGGGGCACTTTTGCTGTCTTCCCTCTGGGCCCTGGCCACGGCCAAGTTCCTGTCTTTACAGCTCTTGCCTCAGCCCCTCCCAAAGGAATTGGCAGGGCTGCCCCAGTGCCTCCCTCTGGGGAGCTAGGCCATGGTCAAGGCCACAAGCATCTCCCCACTGGCAACCCAAGGCCTGAGTCCCCAAGGGGTCACCCTCCTCCATGGCTCAAGGGGAGATAAGGGTCACACACAGTGTGACACATGGGCAGGAGCATTTCTTGCCCCAGTGGGTCTGGTCCTTCAGAGGGAAAAGGTTCTTACAGATCATGAATAGGGAGTGAGGAGGATCTGTCCCTGGTGCTGGCCTGGGGCTGGGGGGTGCGGCTTCCTGCAGTAGGACTAGACTAGCAGAGCATTTCCCTTGTGAACCCCAAGCCCTGCCCTTCACACTGAGTAGAAAATCTGCAGATCTTAGTGGCTCACCTCCAGGATTCCCTCCTCACTGGTGCAAGGGGGGAATGCTGGGTGAGGGAGCCGCTCCCTCAGGGGTGAGCACGCAGTCCTGGGGGACCCCAGGCAGCATCCTCAGGCTGCACTGAGCTGGGGGTACCCTGTGGCCACTGCCGCCCCATGTTGTGTCTGCAGTGATGGGAGTACCTGGCTGGCGTGTGGGGTAATCAATGAACCAAGGGGCTTGCCACCTCCCCCCTCCCCCCCCAGCCCCCTGTGATGGCAAGAGTGTCCCTGGGGGAGAGCCTGGCTTCCCCTGCTCGTTCTGGGACATCCAGAAAGCATAAATGCTGTCTCCGCTTGCAAATGACTGACCAGAGTCCTGGCTGAGCCGAGGCAGGAAAACAGAGAGTTCCAGGGATGGGAAGAAAACCAGCAAGCCTGCCCGTGATTGCAGCCGTGATCACTCATCACCGCGACCCAGAGCCTGACTCAGCAGGCAGAGCAGCTGACACAGGAGGGAGCCAAGGTGGCCCCGCTCCACGCGTGGATGGAGCTGCTCCAAGCTTCCTGGGGAGAGGGGTGGCTTTTAACTACTTACACCCCAGGATGGGAGGAGGACAGAGGCCCACATCCTGGTGTTCCCAGATCTGCCATCTCAGAGACAGTCTGTCCACAGGAAGTGGCCACACTGCCTAGTCTTGTACTACCAAGCAGTCCCTGGACACAGGGCCCTCCCCCAGCTGTGGCTGGGGTCTCTCTCTTCCTCTCCAGAGCCCTGCATGTCCCCACCTGTGGTGGGGGGGGGATTCCCCATGCAGCGACTGGGCAGTGGGCCCACTGGGGAACGGGGGTGCTGCTGTCTTGATGGCTAATTTGGGTTTCTGCAGCAACATGGTAGTGGGGGGTGAGGAGGGAAGGCTGGTCCTGGGCTGTGGGGATGGGAACCGCCTACTCCTGGCCAGCCCCGCACTGGGACGCTCTGGTCATCATGTCCAGCAAGAGCCCCTTCCCCTGTGCTTAGCATGGGGCCTGGCAGAGCTCTGGCTGGCTGTCCACACTCACTGCACACATGCTGGATCCCTGGGTGGTAGCTCTTGCCCTCGCACTTTAGATGTATTTTGGTTGCGGCCCTGGCAGCTGGGGGGACAGATCCCGGTTGCAGGTGCAGAGAGCAATCAGAAGGCTGAGAAGAATGCAGGCCCAGCAGCACGTCCGACAAAGCTGGGCCCCCTCAAGCCTGCAGCACAAACCTGCCCCTGCCAGGGGCGGCACAGGCTAGCATCCCGAGTGCCTCCCGTCCACCCTCCACGGGACACACGCCCTGTCTTACCTGTTCACCCTGTTACCCTCTGGCGAGCTCCCACGCCCTCTCTAGGCTGCTGAGCCACTGCACCGAGACCGGTGGTCGGCCTTCAAGTGCGTCGGCAGCTGTGGCTGGGGGAGACCCCACACCCGAGAGCGCAGAGCCCCACTCTGGGTGTAACTGTGGGCCTTTGACACGACACCGCTTACCCCCACTCTGGCATCAGGCTCGGGTGAGAGTCTGCAACCCTTGATGAGTAATCCTTGCCAACGGGAAAATAAATGGCTAACCAGAAAGAAAGTCACAGAACCCTCTGGAGGGGGTTCTCTGCGTCGAACTATCAGTCCCCAGTACTGGAGACTATGACCTCAGATGGTAAAAGGGTCTTTGCAGATGTAATTAACGTAAGGACCCAGTGATGAGGTCACCCTGATTGGTGGGGGTGGAGGGAGAGCCCTGAATCCAGCGACAAGTGTCCTTATAAGAAGAGAAGAAGCTGCTGGCAGGGAAGGAAGGGGACGTGAAGGTGGAGGTAGGTGACAGGTCCATAAACCAGAGGACACAGAGGATTGCCAGCCGTACCAGGAACTGGGGGAGAGGCCTGAGTGGGCCGGAGCCTCCAAGGGGAACCAGCCCTGCCCACACCTTGATTTCAGACTTCTAGCCTCCAGGACTGGGGGAGAGTCCACACGGCTGTTTCTAGCTGCACAGTTGCTGGTGATTTGTTTGGGAGGCGCTAGGGAACTAACGTACCCGCCTAACCTCTTACACCCTGCAGCGTCAGCAGGCTGGATGGGAGGCAGAGGGTCGGCCTTCTCTCAGGGCAGGAGCCCTTTTACAGGGGGAGGGGGTGGGGGGAGGCTGGAGCCCTGTGTCCCCAGCCCTGGCTTATTCCCATACCTTGGTGGGGAGGAGGGGGTCTGAGGGCTATTTCTGCAGCTCTCCTGGCATTAGCATCTGTGAGCAGGCTCCTGGGGCTCTCCCTGCTCTCCCAGGGATTGTAAGAATAAATAACAAACGGTTCCAAAGAGGATTGCATCCCAGGGCCGCATGATGGAGGCATGAAAGATTAATATCTTGCCCATGCAGCCCCACACCAGCAGTCTGAAAGCCAGCTTTACCCCACCCCATCCATTAGAGGCTCTGCTGAATTAAAAAAGCTATGCAGAAGACAGCCACCAGGCACACAACCTTTGCGATCACAATTAACAGAAAAAAATTTTTTTAAATGAAAATACTCATTGCTGGTGAGGTTGCGATGAAGCTACTCTACTGGGCTGTTGCCACTACTGGGGTCCACGGCACAGTCTTCTGGGCCAACAACTGGGGTAATTCAGGTCCATAGTCCGGGACTCGCAAGTCCTACCTACAAAATGTAGTAGGAGAGCAAACGAACTCAGAGGTATACACACCTCCCTACAGCTGCCCAAGTCCCTAAGGAAATGTAAGTGGATGACAGGGAAACCATGAGATACAATGAGGCCGCTCGTAGTGACTGTTGCTCCGTTCGGGAAAGTGCTGGTGGGTGAGGAACATGGAGAGGACCCATGTCTCTGCCCGCAGAAGCGAAAGCAGCCAGGTGAGTGGGGAGGTGCCCCTCCTCCCTGATCGCACTATTCCTGCTGCAGGTTCAGTCCCCCTTTAGGTGCAGAGGGCCCGCGGGCACCAGGCATGGGGATCCGACTTCTGCCAGCTCTGCTCCTCACCAATGGAGCTGGAGCATGGGTGGCTAGCTGGGGGCCGGGCTGTGCCATCCTGGGGTGGCTAGCTGGGGGCCGGGCTGTGCCATCCTGGGGTGGGTAGCTGGGGGCCGGACTGTGCCATCCTGGGGTGGCTAGCTGGGGGCCGGGCTGTGCCATCCTGGGGCTGCCCCTCATGAGGGATGCTGGGGACCCGAGCCCAGGAGAGTGTGCATCTGCCCCACTCGTGAGGCTGGTCTGGGACACGGGATCTGGAGTCCTCTGAGGTCATGGTCTAGCTCTGTCCTCTGGTAGCGTGCCTCTCCACTGCCCCCGCCCTGCAAAGCACAGAGGATCCTATTACCTCACATTACCTAATCCTGGGGTGGCTGGAGGATTAAGAGTAAATGCAGGCCAGGTGTTAGCAGGGGCCTGACAGACAGCAGACCTGCTATGGGACAAAGGGCAGCTCTGGTACAAATAATGAGTGACTGCAAGCATCGCAGCTACCATCCTCACCACTGAGCCCATCGCCATCACGGTCATCTCTGCTGTCAGCAGCATCATCCCCACCATCCCCTTCATCACGACCACCACCAGCACCCCCGTCACCACTGTCCTCTTCCCCGTGATCATCACCATCGTCCCCACCCCCATCGTTGCCATCACGGTCATCTCTGCTGTCAGCAGCATCATCCCCACCATCCCC
>NW_019154122.1:16144367-16187644 GCF_002288905.1 Enhydra lutris kenyoni
ACCATCACTACTACCACTGCCATCCCCGTCACCACTGTCCCTTTCCCCATTATCACCACAATCATCCCCACCCCCATCCCCACCATCCCCACCATCCCCATCACCACCCTCAGCATCATCATCACCACCACCACCATCATCCCCATCACCCCACCCCCATCATCACTACCATTATCATCCCCATCATCACGACGACCACCAGCATCCCTGTCACCACTGTCCCCGTCCCCATCATCACCACCATCCCAACGCCCATCATCATCCCCATCATCACCTCCAGCACCACCATCATCATCACCACCCCCATCCCCACCCCCATCATCATCACCACCATCGCCACCAGCACCACCATCATCACCATCTCCCAGCATCCACGGAGGGCCCGCTCCTTCTCACAGCAGGGCAAAAGCCTTGCAGCTGTTCAGGTTTTCCCCGGGCGGCTCCCAGCTCTCCTATAGATATGCTCCTGGGACCATGGCCTCCTCTGCCTGCCCCCTGGGGCCACTCAATCTGAATGCCTTGGGACGGTGTCTGCAGTGGGGAGGAATTATCTCTGCATAATGAAACGCCTTGGCTGTGTAAACACGAGTGGCATCCTGGCTGCTGGGCACTGGACTCATGGTCTGTCTGGGGAGCCCGAGGGGCTGCAGGACAGGGGCCAGGCGGCTGGGAGGCTGTGGCCGCCGGCTTGCGATGCCAGCCCGAGGACCACAGTGGTCTCAGCACGCACGCGGAGTCCCCAGCTGTGGCCATTTCTGGCTGGGTGCCAGGCTCCAGCAGCTGCCCTGCCCTCCCTGGGGCACTGCCTGCAGTTCCGGGCGTGCCAGAACTGTGCCCTGGACCCGCAGGTGGGGAAGACACGCTGCGGAGAACCCCGGGCGGGTAGCCAGCGTGGGGGATGAAAGCAGGGGCCTGCGGTGGGGGCGGCCTTCGTCTGCCCCAGCGAGCCCAGGCTTGGTCCCCTGGCTTCACCTGCGGGACCCAGAGCCCATGAGGTGGTGGGTGCAGGTCGGCTCCTCCGAGCGGGGCCTCTGGGAGTGGGCAGAAGGGGAGCCCAGAGAGCCATCCTGGCCGAGGACATGACTTCATGCCTGAGCCTTGCCTCACAAGGAATGTGGGGACTCATCTGGGCGGTGGCATTTACCTTCCTCTGCAGCTGAGCCCGGGGCATGGACGTGGTGCGGGAGCCGGGTGGCGAGGCTGGCCTCCGATGTGTGGCGTGCTGGCTTCGGAGGGCTGGGCGCACTGAGGAATCCTGGAGACAGCCTGGGCCACGCAAGTGTGCCCGGGGCCTGGGGTGGTGGGGGTAGGGGGTGATGCCCTTTCACCAACACGTACAGGGACACCATCTTTTCCCTGGAGGACCAGACACAGGCTGTCTGGCTCGGGAAGTGGGGAGGCCAGCGCTGAGGACGCGAGAGTCCCCTCCACGATGGGTGCACCCCTCCTCTAAGGACGGTCCTATGCGTGGAGCAGGGTGCTAGGGACCGTGGCCCAAGGTTTGGTTTCTGTCCTGATGGCTCCCTGCTCGGGCCATTCTGAGTCGGGTGGCTGCGTGCGGTCTATGGGCTGTGCTTCCACACCCCTTCCCAGCTTGGCAGGGGGCGCCTCTGACTGGGTGGCCGGGAGCTCCGGGTGCATTTCCTACCCTGCTCTGCTTTCTGGGAGAGCCCGCTGCACCGCATGGTTGCTGAGAGCCTGCTTCTGGCATGTGCGTGTCTGAGGGCTGAGCTGGGGGGATAGAGCAGTGATGAGGCAGATGTGCCCCATGCCCACAGGCACCTGGGCCGGGAGCGACCAGATACCAGCAGCAGTGACCACTGTGGCGTGCAGGGAGACCTACAGGATGCTGCTGGGGGGGGCTCCGGGAGGCAACCCCGGCCGCGGTGGAGTGCAGCTCCTCGACCCCACCCCGCTCTGCCAACAAGGAGGGTCCCTCCCCGAGCCTCAGTTCCTTCTCTAGAAAATGCGGCCGCTGGACTACAGGGCCACAGGGTGAGGAGCCTGGGGGGACTTTCTGGAGGCCCACAGGCCGGAGAAGTGATGCCAAATGCAAGGAAACCCTGATTCGGTCTAAGTGCCTGCTCCCCCCGGGTCTGCTTCAGGGACCGGGGATTCTGTCTGAGCTGGGGTCAGAGGCCCTCTTGTCCCCTCGAAGGGCAGGCAGAAGGGCCCTTTGGCCTGTGATGTCCTTCCTTGCAGAGCGCTGGGTGCAAGCCTGGGACTGCACCTGTTGCCCCCTCCTACTGCCCACACAGGTGGCCACCCGGTGACCCACAAGGGCCTCCCGTGGGGCCCAGCCGGACCTCAGCACCCAGACAGCCCAGCCCGGCAGGTGGCTGGGCCCCTCCAGCAGTTCCCTCTGGTTACCGTGGTTACCAGGCTGCTGGAGTTGGGGGAGAAACCCTCTTTTCCTCAGCCCTCTCAGTGGCACCCTGTGGGCTTTGCCAGAACCTTCTAACCATGGGTGAGGCATGGAGCGAGGGCCCGGCCCGGCACACTGGCTCTGGGAGTGTGTGTGTTCGGGAAGGCAGTGTGACTCTGGCAGCTGGGGAGCTCGGGGCTCCCCAAGGGATGCACGGGGCTGGGCCCAGGGGCTCGTGGGACCTGGTCGGCTTCCCTCTCCCCAAGCTGCATGACTGACCCAGGTCAGCCCCACAGAGGAGGCAGGAAACCTCTTGTAAAGATGAGCAGCGCCCCCAGAAGCTTCCTCCTTGGCCCAGAGTCCTTCCCTGAGGTTGCCCCGGCACCCCTTGCTGTCTCTGCACTTCTTGCACGCAGTTCTCCCTGCCCGGAGCACTGCCCGGTCCTCTCTCCCTCTGACACTTGCTGTGACCCTGCCGGCTTTGGCCTCCCCTCTTCTCCTGAGCACACGGGATGCATTCACAGGTGCCACCTGCTTGGTCTGCAGGTACTTCTGCTGTGGCCCGAGGGGGCACCTCTGTGCTCTGGACCCCACGTCTCCCCTCACTGACTGTGAGCTCATCTGCACCTCCCCGGGCAGTGAAGGAATGGCTGGGAACCCAGCACGGGCCTCAACTGCACAAAGCCAGGGGTGGGGTCGAGGCCTCCTCCGAGCAGCTCCAGACCCCTGGGCTGCAGCATCAGACCCACGATGCTTGGCGCATCTCATCTGAACAAATCCTTCTGTTAGGACAGTGGGTCCACGTCCCACGTCCCTCTACACCCCGGTGGCCTGAGACCCATCTTTCAGGATGAAGGAAAAGCACAGCAAGGCAGCATTCCCTGGTGCCTCCAAAGGGCCCCAGCCAGTCCCCAGACACCCCCGGCTCCCCTTTCTCAATAGAGTGGGTGTAAACAGGGACGTGTCTGCTGCTGTGGGGAAGTCAACATGTGCCTGTGGCCCTGCAGAAAGGAAGTGCTTTCCGGCTGGGGTTTGCAGTTCCCGTTCTGGGCGTTGTGTGTCCTCTGCAGGAGCAAAGGGACAGAGATGGCTCCAGGCCTCTTGTCTGACACCTGAACACCTCCTGGCCAGGGAGACTAAAAATACCTTTTCACTGAGAGGGAAAGACAATACCTCCGGGGGGGGGGAGGGGGGGGGAAGGGCGCTGCAGAGATGGGGGAGGGGGAATGCCACAGGATAAGACCAGAGTAACAGAGCCTGCCCCTCTGCGGAGTCCCAGCTTCCTCGGCACCCCATCACGCACGCGACCAGACCAGCAGCATCCTCAGCCAGACCTCAGTCCCAGAGGACCCAGCAGCCAGTGCCAACAGCATCTTGCCACGCTTGTTGAGATAAAAGCACAAGTAGAGGTTCGAAGGTGAGAAGAGCCTAGCAGGTCATTCCAGTGAAATGCAGGCTTCCTCCGTTCCCCAGAATTGAGGGAACCCCAGTGCAGCCCTTCTCATCAGACCCTCCAGTGATCAAAGCTTCCTCCTGCACAGCCTTAAGGAGAAGCAGGAGTGGGGAGCTCACCAGTAAACAGAACAAGCTGGGAAGTGTTTCTCAGGGTGCGGTTCCCCCAGACCAGTGCTGGTGGGAGAGGGAGCTTGCCGAGCTGCTCTCCTGGACCCTTGGGAGACTGTTTCTGGGCACCAGTCCCTGTGGTTCTGGTGTGTGCACCCCTGGCTCAGGACTGCCAGGCATGCCTAGGGCCCCAGGACCCCCGGAGCCTCCCTGCTCCCCGCTCAGCAGTCACACTGTAGGCAGAACCGCCGGCGAAGACGGAGTGTCAGAACGTCCCTGTTTGTGCCTTCTAGTCTTTTCCGACTCGCCTCCAACTACAAGGGGTGTGTGTGGGGGGACTATTTCCAGAGAGGCCCTGCCGCCACAGAGCGTTCAGGATACCAAGACTTCTAGATCCTTCTGCCCTTGGCTGCCCGTGACAGCTTGTGGACATCAAGGCTGGTTTGCTCTGAAAGATCCCGCAGCTACCGAGGAGGGAACGTGAAGACATGCTGTGGTGAAGGGGGGGTGGGTGTGCTCAGAGGGTGACTCTGCAGACCCCACTGTGTGGGTCTGCAGGCGTGCAGTGGCCTGAGGTGATGGAGGATGGGGCGAAGCATGTCCCTCCAAGCACTGAGAGGCTCTTCTCTGCAGACCAAAAGCCACAGGACCGTCCTCCCCACCCTCCACAAAGCAGGTGGCTGGGCCTTCCCAGGCGGTCCCCCAAGAACAGGCAGCCCATTCTGGTCCTGACGGGGATCATAAAGTCGCTCAAAAGTCACTGTGCGAGCTTTCTGGGGAGCCCCCCTGGTCCGGGTAGAGTGAGCACTTGGGCTCAGTCCGTGACTGGAAGCGGAAGGTGAGGGGTTAGAAGACACTGAGTGGGCACCCCCGATGAGCCAGAGACTGTCCCTGGGCTTGGGCTCACATCGTCTCAATTTGCCCCTCCAGAAATAGGGAGGCACCAGAATGAAGCCAGGCGGCTGGGAAGGTGAGAGCAGAAGACGGAGGGAGACGCAGAGCTAACCCCCCACCGCACTCCGTGGGCCAGACTGGTGACCGAGGGCCCTGTGGACCAGACCTGGTGTTAAGAGGAAATGAGGCGCTGCTCATTTGCAGCAGAAACTGGCCTGGTGATGACCAGTTCGCTGATCTGTTTTGAACTCAGGGTGGGGGCCTGAGAAGAAAGGCGTGCCTGGTTTTCAGCCTCCACTTGTGGGAGAGACCCCAACTGAGGCCCAGCAGCCAGGGCCCAAGATGTCCATTGTGGGAGATGCTCTGAGTCTGCAGCATGGGTGTGAAGCTGAGGGAGACTGTCCCCTCTCTGCTCCTTCCCTTGCCCCAGTCCTATTTTATCTGTACCCCACGTGGCATCGAGAGCCAAGGCTGTAAGTGCCCGTGCTGGAGTGAGAAAGGAGTGACGGGCAGCCTGTGAGGAGGGAGGTCAAGGAAGGCGGGGGCCAGGGATGCGGGCCAGGGTTGCAGGGCTCGGCTCTGCTACGAGGGACCCACCCAAGCCCACACACATGCCCGAGGTCTCCAGGATTAACTACGTGACCATCTGGCAGAGCAGGAAAAGCTTCCTGAGACCCTGTCCTGCAGGGCTATGAGTTAGAAAGCCAGGTGCGTGGCCATGGGGCGCCCTCAGGCTGAGGGCCATGGGGCCCAGAGCTCCTCCGGGGTATACAGGGATGGAAAGGCCAGGAAGAAGACACAGCAAGGGCTCACGCTCACCAGCAGGGAGGCTCTCCCACCTGCCAAGGGCAGGCTGAATGGAAAGCCTAGAGCCACCTCCACAGCTGACCGCATGGCCAGGTGGGTGATGCTCCCACCTGCCCTGTGTGTGCGCTCTCCTGGGCGAGGCCCTGGTCTCTTTTCCCCCCCTGAGGCGGCTGAGCCAAGAGAGGACTGCCTTTCCTCTCCGCCACCCCCGAGAAAGGGCGTGGAGCGACCAGACAACTGTGCGTGTTGGGCTTCCCTTCATGCAAATGGTGGATTTCTATGTCCCCTGGGAGCCAGGACTGAACCCTGACTGTCCTGTGCATCTGAGATCATCTGTGAGTGTGTGTGCGGGGATGTCTGGTGTTTCCGGAGCACGGTGGGACAGAGTTGGTACCTGTCTCAGAGTTCTGGCACAGTAGGGACCGAAGGTGTCCTTAGGAGCTTGGGAGTCTCCATCATTCTCTCCACCACTCCGTGCCTCAGTTTCCCCATCCAGGGTACCCAGCCCACCTTGCAGGGTTATAAGGACCCATCATGGAGCAAGGTTTAAAGTGCAAGCCCAGTTAAGACCCAAGTTTCTTCTCCCCTTTCATCTTGCCCAGTGTCTCGGCCCCCTGCTATCTTTTTGGTGACATCTCTGGAAACATGGCATCTTTGCTCTGGGGACCTGCCAGGCTGGGGAGGTGGTATCACCAGAATTCTCTGTGCTTGATGGTATCCCCCACTCCCAACGGCTCCCCAGTGATGCAGATACACCCCCGGGCTCCAGTTTCCTCTGTGCATGTCAGCAATGTCTCCAGAGCGGCTTTCCTGAAGGGCAGCCAAACCTGATGGTTGGGCACATGCACAGGGAGCCAGCATCCTCCAGCCATGGGAGTCACAGACGTGACCTGCACTTCCATTAGTGGGATGCAAAGGGTCTATCTGGGATCCGCCCCTGCCCCTGAGTGACCTTGGAGAAGTCTCTGCCTCTGGGTTTCCGTGGACTCCTTTGTTCGGGGGGAGATGGCCAAAACCTTTCGCCTCTTTGAGGTGAGACCCCCCCTGGCTGCTAGGAGAGGGGATGGAGGGAGCACCGTGTCTCTGGCCCTAGACACCATCAGAGACGGTCTTCCCCAAACGCCGCTGGCAGCTGCCACTGTCCTGCCCTGTTATCCAGGGACTCCAGGAAACCACTCTTGGTCTGGGACCTCTGCTGACATGAAGGTCACCGAGACTTTTGTCAAAGACTACGCACATTCTGCTTTCAGCCAGAGTCCCTGGAAACGAAGCATGTTATACAGGTTCTAGCAGTGAGGGGACCTTCCTTTGCCACACGCTGCGCTGTCCAGTTGCCATGGGCCCAGGATCAACAAACAGGCTCCCTCCTTCTGAGCCCTCACCGGAAACTGCCAAACAAAACTTGTGCCACTAGCTTCCTCCTGAATCATTTGAGGTTTACAAGATCACTGAAAATGTAAAGGCAAGAAAGCAAGCCAGCCCTGTGGGGTGAGGCCTCTCAAGCTGTCCCATCTAGAGCTCACTTGGCCCTCAGACCCCCAGCGCCCGCGGCCAGCCGTGACCCTTACAAGGCAAGAAGTGGTGCCCGGCTCTCTCCACTTGGCGGTGTGCAATTGCTTTGGGGCCCACTTCCTCCCAACCAGGCTCCACATCCAGATCCAAAAGGGCTTTGAGCATGATATTTGGGTTTCCCATTTTTCACGATCCCCATCCCCATGGCCTGGCCGAGTCCCGGGGGTGCTAAGCAGGGCGCCCGGTGTCTGGCAACTGGTAGCGTAGAAAGACACACAAGCAGCTGGACCCGGTTTTATATGGGACCGCCCCCCCCCACAGCTTGCTTGCCAGGCAGGAACGTGCGGTAGCGCACACACCTTCAGTGCCACTGAGGCTGTGTATGGACTTAGAGTGTCTTAAAGGACACAACCTGGGGAGCCAATGCCCTCTGGGCCCCCGCTGAGACAGCACTCGGGCAGGAGCCCAGGGACCGCACATGAGCCTGGCTCTGCAGGTGGACGTTTTTCCAAGTAATAATCAGGAGGGCAGATGGGGCCCCCCACACACGCGGGTCCCTGAGCCCTGCAATGTGTTAGGAGTGGGAGCTCGCTCTTGGCACTGGAAGGGGGATGGCATTTTTGAGGAGGAGGAGAAGTTGCAGAGAAAGAAGAAATCCTGAAACAACAGACAGTGGGACAGCTGTGGCCTGAACTTGGTGTTCTTACTCCTTGGATGTGCATGTATTAATTTCCATAAATGCTAATAGTCCATTTCCCCAAGAGCTATTACTTATGTCATCTCCCCTTGGATGCGGTTCAACACAGGACAGACAAATGAAAGGGAGAGAAGGCAGCCCCTACTGGCTGCCCCCCCCTCTGCTTCCCATCCCTGTCCCCACCAGGCAACTCAGGTCCGTTTCTTAAGGTGGTTGTGGTAACCAACTACCGGGTCAAGACCCCCCAGCTTTCAGCCCCACAGCCCAGTCCTGCCACGCCAGGAAGCAAAGAAAGTTACCAACCCCAAAAATGCTGAATCACAAAGTGAGGTTGAGAAGGAAAGTGGGGGTGGGGTGGGGAGGGTGACAGTGGCCAGGAAGGAAGCAGGAAAGGGTCCTAAGGGGTTTCCCACCTGGAGCCCCCTAGGATGTTCTAGGCAAAGCGCAGTCCCCCATGGGATCCCCCAGTACAAATGCCAGGAGGAGCGGAGCCAGGGTGCGCCTGGGTGGGAGGGTGGCAAGGTGGGCAGGTACACCGGCTGTGGCCACTGCAGCAGGAAGAGAGGTGCGGCTGCGGGGTCTCTGCGTCCTGCGGGAGCAGCAGCAGGTAGGGAGGCAGGGAGAGGAGAAGCTGACGATGGGAAAGGGGCCCAGGGACGGGGTTGGGTGGGGTTGGGTGTGTAGGTAGCCAGGGGAACTGGCGCAGGAAGGGAGTGCCAAGGTCCTGGGGATCTGCAAGGTGGAGGGAGAGCGTCCACGGGAGGAGATGTAG
This sequence comes from Enhydra lutris kenyoni, assembly GCF_002288905.1. Lineage (NCBI taxonomy): Eukaryota > Metazoa > Chordata > Mammalia > Carnivora > Mustelidae > Enhydra > Enhydra lutris. Next base: position 16,152,978 of record NW_019154122.1, read on the forward strand.
GGGCTGGGAGCAGAACGGATTGGAGGATGGGGACAGCGATCAGGAGCGAGAGGCAGGACGGGCCTTCAGGAGCAACAAGGAGGCGAGATGGGGAGGTCCGTGACCAGACGCGCTCGGATGGGGCTGCGCAGAGGCCGGGAGAGGGGATGGGAAGGGGGGATGGGGGCAGGGGGAGGCGAGGCTGCGGGAAGGGGAGGTGGCGGAGATGGGGAAGAAAGCGCCGGGACAAGGGGAGGGATGAAGTTTGGGGCAGGGGTCGGGGATGGGAGCTGAAAGGTCGGGCGGGATGGGGGAAGGGAGGTGGTGGAGGAGGAGGTGAGCCGGCTGGAGAGGAGGTGAGGACGGAGGCGGGCGCGGGGACGCGCCGGGGAAGAGGAGATGGAGAATCAGCACGGGCCTCGCGGGTGCCCGCCGCCGCTCTCTCGGCGCACGGCGGTGGACGGCGCGGCCCGCGGGGTACCCCCGCACTTACCTGGGGGGCTCCAGCTCCGAATCCTGTGCCCCGCTCCGGATCTTCCTTCCCGCCTTGCCCCGGCGACTTGAGCGCCCCCGAATCCCGCTCCCTCCGCCAGGTTCCGCCCGCAGCATCTTCACCTCGTGGGACGCCCGGGGCCACGCCTCTGCTAGCTTCTCATTGGTTCGCCTTCACGCCAGTCATATGCCAATTGGCTGAGGGGTCGCCGGCCATGCAAATCAGGACGGGCCCGCCGCCTCGCCGATTGGATGGCGCTGCAGGAGCGGAGCCTCGGGGCTGGGGCTCCGATTGGTCCCGAGGCCCTGCCAACGACGCTGACGCGGGGCGGGTTCCCGGCCCCCGCGCGCGCCGCGCCGCGCCGCCTGCCGAGGCTCCTCCCGCGGTGGCGGCGGGCGGGCGACCCTCCGCCGGTCCTCAGCCGGCTCGGCCTGCGGCTCTGGCGGGTACCGGCCGGCGGGCGGGGCTCTGGGCCCGCGGTGGGGGCGCGTTCCCCACAGCCTGAGCCTAGGCGGCCGGGGCGCGGCCGCGGCGGGCCGTCTCCTAGGTAACGCTGCCGGCGGCGGGCGGAGCCACGCCGGCGGGCGCCGCGGGGGAGGGCGGCCGAGCGGGCCGGGGGCTCCTGGGGCCCGGGGCGGGGGTGCTCCGTGCGGCTCTCCGCGGGGACCCGGGGCCGGTGTCCTTCGCATCCCGGCCCCGGCTTGACGCTCGGTGCGGCCCAGGCTTCCCGTGGGCGTCGGGGGGCCCTGGGGCCCAGCGCGCGCCCTCTGCTGCCTCTCGGCTCAGACTGGCGCGGTGCGCACGGCCCCGGCTCTGGGGAGGCCCCGACGCCGGCCCTCCGCGCTCGGTGTCCCGCAGCGGGGGACCCTGCAGGGTGCCTGTGCCCCGGCCGCGTCCTCGTCTCCGCCGGGGGCTGTTCCCGCCGGCGCGTCCCAGAGCTGCGGCCCAGCGGAGGCGGCGTGACTCCGGGCCTCCTGCGGGAGGCTCTGCCCGCCCTGCGGGTCCTGCCTGCCTCGGGCCGCCCTGCCCGCCGCGGGCCCTCTCGCTGACTTCCTGACCGGCCTGGGGCTGGCCGCCTGGGCCCGTCCCGCAGCCCCAATGCCCGGCTCTCCTGCGCGTCCCTTCGGGCCCAGAGGCCCCACCTGTGCGCGTCTCCACGGCCTGTCTCCGGGGCAGACCGCCGCTCCGGTCTTCAGGGCTGCGCTGCCCGGTGATTGGGACTCGGGGCTTCGCTTCCAGCCCTGCGCCCGTCCCAGTTCAGCGCGCTGCACGCCTCCCGGTCGCTCGCAGAGCTCGCCGCGCGGCCTCGCTGTGTGCTAACTTAAATCCTGTCTCTGCCTCACCCCAGACACCCTCCAGGGGGCAGGGAGCCCGTCTGCTGAGTTGAGGACGGTTTCTCCAGTGCCTGGCACCTGGTAGGTACGCAAAGAGGATTGCTTGAGTGAGGGCATTCTGGGCGGTGCTTGATGACACCTCCACGCACTCCCGGAAAAGCTTCCCAAAGCTTCTCAGTCTTCGGCATCCCAGCTCTTGTTCTCTGCTTGGAAGGAACACCCCCCCGCCCCCCCCCCCGCTCTCCACCTCCCTTCCCCACCCCCCCCCCGCCCCCGCCCCGCCTTGCACAGCTCCTCATGGCTCTGGCCCCGCTCCTTCTCTGGGGAACCATTGTTGGTGAGATTTCCTCCTGGCTTCGCTCTTCGGTGCTGGAGTTCCCTGTTCTCTCTGCCTGCTGCCCCCCCACCCAAAGGAGACAGAATTAGGCTTGTCTCCTTTGTGCAGCTCATACCCGCTCCCTTGTCTTTCCCCCACTGGATTTTTAGCTTCTTAAAGACCTGGTGTTTGGCGGCAGTCTCCATCATTGTAGGCACTGGAACAGAAGAGGTGTGCCGAGCAGGGCCCCCTGGGAGACCTCACAGTCCCACCCATCCTGTAGATGGGACACAGAGGCAGGGAGGGCAACTCGCTGAAGTCTGAGGACAGTGGGGGTTAGCCGGGGCTCCTCAGCCCATGTCCCGCTGCAGGCTCCAGGGCCTCTCCTGGCTTTGATCGTAGTGGCTTTGAGGCCGGTCATGACCAGCCGTGTGGCTTTGGCCTGGCCCTTTAACCCGAGCGTCACTGACCTTGTCTGTGATACTCATCTACACAGTTGTTGGAATAATACCCATGAAAGGGTCTGTGTGCGCCTGGCTCACAGTAGGGCTGTGAAAGCTGGTGCATTTTCTGGTGTCATTTCTGCCCTGGAGAACCCTTTCTGTGGGCTCAAAGCAGGGAGCCCTCCCTGTTTTCTCTTCATCGTTCATCTAGCTCCAAAAGTCCTTCTGTCTTCCCTCCATAGCATTCTTAAGTCCTGCACAGTGTAATTTAATTATTTACTTAATCATTAAAAGATTTTCGCTGAGGACCTAGCCTTGACCTCACTGAGCTCAGTCTTGCAGGACAATAGCAGCGTGGTGACTTTCTGTGACAGGATCCCTTGTCGGGGAGCAACTGGTGGGGGATGGGAGTGCTCACCCTGAGGAAGGGGCATCTGCTCTGTGTCCTAGAGGATGAGTGGGAATTTTCTAGGGGGACATGTATGTGCCGAGGGGAACCGAGAAGTCGTGGTGTCCAGGAGGAATTGTAGCTGGGGCAGAGTGGGGCCGGAGTGGCTGGAGAGGGAAGGAGAGTCAGGTGGGGGTTGGGAGAAAGAGCTCTGTGCCCACCTGTCTCCCATTCCCAAGAGCCTGTGTCTCAGGTGCCCTCTCCCTCCATTGCCCACCTGGACTGTTGCTGCCTTCCTCCACGTGCCCGGCTCACTATTTTGGTTGGGTGGCTCTCCCTTTCAGAAAGGATGCCTTTCCTCCCGGTGTGCGTCCTACTGGTACAGCCTAGGGCCGTCCCGGGGATGTGTTTCCTCTGCCAGGTGGACCGGCACGGAAGAAGTGTTCTTCAGCATCTGCTGGCTATGTGTGGTAGTCAGGGGGAGGGGAGGAGGTGCTGGGTGAGGAATCTGGGGCAAGTGAGCAAAGTCTGGAACGGCCTGCAAAGGAGACACGTCCTCCCACTGGGGGAGCACCATGGGCAGCGTGCAGAGGCACCTTCTGAAGGTGATGCTTTGCCACAGGGCTCCTGAGACATGAAGGGCTTCTACACAGCAAGTTTTTTTTTTAATTATTTGAGAGAGAGAGCATGTGTGAACGAGAGAGCATAAGCAGGGGGAGCAGCAGAGAGAGGGAGAAGCAGGCTCCCCACTGAGCAGGGAGCCTGATGTGGGGCTTGATCTCAGGACCTGGGGATCATGACTTGCACAGAAGGCAGACGCTTCACCAACTGCCCCACCCAGGCGCCCCAGGAAGTTTCAGTCCTTAATGGCACTCACTTTGTATGAATTAACCTCTCCATTTTATAGTGAAAGTTAATAAGAAAACACTATTTCTCTTAAAAATGCTTGGGAGTCAACTTTATTGAAACCTTAATTTGATTTTATGAAAATTTATTGAGTTCTGATGGTGAGCCAGGTGCCAAGGACACAGGAACGTAGATCCCCTTACGCAAGTGGTTGGCCAGTGGGCAGGTCTGTACGGGAGAGGTGGTAAGTGCTGTGACCACAGGAAGCACAGGGAGCGGGTGGGCCCAGCAGCTGGCCCCTGGAGCCTCCAAGATGCTCTCCTGGGCAGGGGGCCCTCCTGCCGGGTATCAGGTCTCTGCTGCTTACAAGAGGTAGCAGTGTGAGTGTCTTGTGGCTTTTGTAACAACACCGCAAACTGGGTGGCTCAAAGCCCAGATTTATCCTCTTTCTGTTCTGGAGGGTCAGAAGCCCAAAATCAGTATCCCTGGGCTAAAGTCAAGGTGTGGGAGGGCCGTGTTCCTTCTGAAGGCTCTGGGGGAGAATCTGTTTCCTTGCCTTTTCTAGCCGGTCCTTGGCTTGTGGCCCCTCCCTCCTGCACTTCGTCTGCTTGGTGGTCACCCAACCTTTTCTCTGACCCTCTTGCCTCCCTCTTACAAGGACCCTGTGACTACCTCAGGCCCATCTATGTAATTCAGGCTATTTTCCCCCACCTTAAGGTCCTTCACTTAATCATGCTTCCATAGGCCCTTATGCCACATGAGGTCCCACATTCACAGGTTCTGGGGATTAGGATGTAGACGTCTTTGGGGCCGTTACTTAGCCGGCACGGAAAGCCTCCAAAGGCTTTTCTTGGCTCTCGCAGCTCTGCTCCGATGGGAGTGGCAGCTGCCTTCCATCAGGCTGTCTCCGCCTAGAGGTCTGGGTTCTGTTGGCAGGGCTCCCCACCCCGGTCGCCACCAGTCTCCCCTGGGCTGGCTTTGACTTCAGGCTCTCCCTGGAGTGGCAGGGTAGCCCCTGGGGTTTCGGGCTGGCCTGGGCAGCTCCTGCCCTCCCAGCAGAGACGGCCTCTCCAGAGGGAACTGTGGCTGGACTCCCGGGGACGACGATGATTGGCACAGTGTGGGTCACATGTTCATCACCAAGTGCCCTGCCCCAGATTGTGGGCAGACTTCCCACGCTTGGGTTTGGGGGGGGGGGTCGTTCCTTAAAACAAAGTTATCGAGGGGCTGCCTGGGTGGCTCAGTGGGTTAAGCCTCTGCCTTCAGCTCAGGTCATGATCTCAGGGTCCTGGGATTGAGTCCTGCATCGGGCTCTCTGCTGGGCAGGGTGCCTGCTTCCTCCTCCCTCTCTCTCTCTCTCTCCCTCTCTGCCTACTTGTGATCTCTCTCTGTCAAATAAATAAAATCTTAAAAAGACCCAAAAAAACACAAAGTTATCGAGCTGATAAAAGCGACAAAAAAGGAATGAAAAAGCAACGCATGTGTGCGTCAGTGCTCACGTGGTGACGGTCCTGGTCTGGATCCTGCAGTGTAGGCCCGCCTGCAGGGGCTGGGGGCGGGGGGCGCTCCAGTGGGGGCAGGGCTCTGTGCCTGGGCCCCCTGGATGTGGTGGAGCTTTCCAGGCCAATCAAGCCCATGTTCTAGGGGCTCCCTCCGCTCCCCACACAGCCTGCAAAGGCAGAGGGTCCTGTTAGAAGAGCCTTTCTCAGCCTCCGTGGTCTCCTACCCCTTTACACTTTAAAAAAAGGTACGGAGGACTCCAAAGACCTTTTGTTTAGACTTCAGTTATGTTTGCCAGTATTTGCTGTTTTGGAAACGAAGACTGAGAAACATTAGCAAGGTTGCTGCTCACGTGGGGATAACAATAGACCTGTTACATGTTGACGTAAAATGTTCTTTTTATGAAGACCAACTGTTTTCCAGAACAAAAAAATTAGCAGGAAGAGGGCTGGTTTTACATTTTTGCAAGTTTCTGTAGCATAGTAGACGGCTGGGTCTCATATAGGCTTATTTTTTTTTTTTTTTCCAAGATTTATTTATTTATTTGAGAGAGAGTTCACAAGCTTGGCGGGGAGGAGCCGAGGGTGGGGGAGAGAGTGAGAGAGAGAAACAGAGAATCCCAAGCACACTCCCCGCTGAGTGCAGAGCTTGACTTGGGGCTCGATCCCATGACCCTGAGATCAAGACCCGAGCCAAAACCAAGGGTCAGAGGCTGAACCGATGGAGCCACCCAGGCACCCCGAGGCTTGTCTCTCATCTGTTGACAAAGTTGTGTGGTTGACGTATTTGAAAGAAACTTAGTGTCACCCTGAGAAGGGAAGAGTGTCCTAGAGAACTGTGGATGTTCTCCTGCCCTACCTCACCCACACGCCACCGTGGTGGTTTCTTAAAGGTCCGTGCGGTGTGGGCTTGGGCACCCTGCCAGGGAATGTGCCCTGGTTAGCGTCCTTCAGTCTCCTGCACTGTGGCTGGATCTTTCGCTCATATGGGCCTCTCCCTCATGGTGCATCGCTCGCCTGGAAAACGCTGCCTCTGAGGCGTGTGGACCTTCCGGATTCTTGCACATTTAATCCTGCAGCCTCAGCAGGTGAAATTGTCGCCGTCCCCATCCATCGCCTGGCACGTTTTTAAGGAGGAGGAAGCTGTCAGGTTCGCAGCAGAGGATACAGAGTGTCCCAGTTCTGAGTTTGCCCGCAAGCCCCATTCTTAGTACCAGTTTTCCTGGAAGTGACAGACTCATTGAGTTGATGTTTGAGAGACCATCTGCGAAGTGCCTGATTTTGGGAATAAGCCTGGTCCGTCCCTCAGTGGCTCTTTTAGTAAAGGTTGCGGTGTCGCTGGCCAGCGGGGGATGTGCGCCAGGGACGCTCGTGGCAGCCGTGTGTGCTGTGTCCTTCCCTTGTCCCAGAGTGACAAGGGTCAGGATGTAATCAGCGGGCTCATGGGGGCCCGGCTGCTGCACGCATGCTTGCCTTTGCTCCATGGGTGCAAATGCCCAAGCACTGGGCAAGACAAAGCGCCTCTGACTATTACGAAAATAGCTTTCACCTTGTGGAGCCCTGGACAAGCCCAGGGAGCTGCAGGGGCTGGGGACCCCATTTAAGGAGCCACTGTCTTGGGAGATGAAGTCTCCCTATCTTGTGTGTCGTTTTAGTGCACAGAATTCAGGTTCTTATCAAATCCCAGAGCTTAAGATTCAGGGTCTGCTGACAAGAGGCCAGAGAACAGGGAAGGTCCCGATCTCTGGCTGGCTGGAAGGTGGATGACGTCCTTAGTGAGCCAGGCCACCCAGAAGCCCACAACATGCAAAATCTGTCCCAAACTGGCTTTGGCAACAAAAGGCTGTTTGTGTGGCAGAGCTGTCCTGGTGGCTTCAGGGTGTCCTTGAGCCAGGGCTCCGTTTGTGGCACCTAGACCCACTGGCCCTTTTGCTTTGGCTCTGCTTGCTTTCTTCCTGTGGGTCTCAAGGAAGCTGCTCCTACGGTGGCTCCTGACAGCTCCATATTGATGACCTTTCTACCCCGAGGGCTGCAGAGAAGAATATTTCCTTCTCTCTGCAGAGCCAGCGGAAACTGTGAGATGTGCATCTCCTTGGCTCTGACTGGGTCATGCTCCCAGGTCCCTTCTACAATGATGGCCCTAGTTCCCAAGGCCTGGCACTGTTGTGTAGTGCTCAGCCTTCACAGCTGTACAGAGCAGAGCAGCCTTGCATGTGCCTATCTCTCTGCCAGTATATGAGGCCGGTATAGTCTTGCTGTAGTTGGCTCCTGAGAGCAGGGACAGGGGATCTGGAGCCAGAGGGGCGTGTTTGCCAGGAGAGGGCAGCAAAGGTCCTAGTCTGTTGCACTGGGGTTTGGAGGGTGGAGGTTCCTCTGAGAGGCAGGGGGAGGTAGGAACCTTCCAGGATCACTCTGAGCGTTCTGGCCTTTATAACTCTTTTATTTATTTGAACACAGATTGTGCAGGTAATCCTGGAGGCCCAGGAGACCCTCAGACTGGCAGAATGAATGACTGGCTCAGGATTTTTGATCAAAACGTGCTGGTCCCTCCCCACCCACAGAGAGCACGCCAGCCTTTAAAGGAATCAACAGCGTTTCAGTGTGTCCTGAGGTGGCTTGACGGGCCACTGATGAAGCAGGTAAAGGGATTTGCTGTTTATTGTCCTGTGCCTGTTGCCACTGCTCTCAGCTGAGGGGGTATTGATTTTCGCTTACTCGAGTCCTGCCACTGCACCCATTACCTCGGGCCTCGGCAGTATCTGGACACAAAGTGGCTCGTCAGCACAGAGAACACGTGATTCAGCGACTCCTCGGTCGGCACTTCCGACACTGGTTAAGGCTTCTCTCTGCCCACAGTAGAGCCATTTTAAAACCCAGGTGATCGGATTTCCTATGTCATTTCTGAGCAAGCTTTGCAGGAGGTGGGCCCGTGCCTGACTCGACACGGCCTGCTCGCAGCCTGGCGGCTGGACGTGCGGGGGCAGAGCTCTGGGTATATCCTGGTGGAAGCCGTGTGCCTGGAGGTCTCACAGCCTTGGGCACACTCAGGCCCTTGCTCTGGGGCTCTGTGTCCGTCTGTGTCTGTCAGGGGCAGGGGAGCCGCTGGATAAGCTGGTGCTTCTGCGCTGCCCACAGAGCACCCACGTCACTGGATGGTTCTAGGGAGACCCAGTGGGATGCCTGAGAAGGAGCCAGACCTGCCAATGGGAACATGACTCGGTTAAGGGTTTGGCCTGGCCAGGTCGTGTCCTCCCCTGCGGATGGTAGTGCGGTTCTCGGTGTGTTCACGGTCATTGGGTGGTGGATCTGTAAGGGCTCACTTTTAGGAAACCCCTCATGCCCCACAGTGTTCACTTCCAAGCCCCCCGGTCCAGGGCCTGCCGTGTGTTGGCACTGTGTTCGCCCTGTGGTGGCCGCTGCTCCTCCTGCTTTACCGCCCGGCACTTTCCCGCTCAGCCCAGAGGCATCACGCCCGCACTTCACAGCAGAAGAGAGTCTGAGAGGGGCAGCCAGTGGCGTCGGGTGCCCTGCTCTGGGCGGCCAGCTGGGCTCCGGCCCCGGGCAGACAGCACCAGCGGCCTCCCTGCCGTGGAGTAGCTCACAACATAGTGGATGGCACTGTCCTCTCCCCTAGGAATTTTAGGAAGGAAATTTTATTTATTGTCACATTTAATTTCATTTGTTTGTTTGCATTTAGTTCTGAAAAGATAATTATCATTGTTCGAAATTCACTAGGGTACGTGAGGAAAGTGTATCATTCCACGGAGTCCCTATGGCACCCGTGTCCCTTGCTAGACATAGCCAATGTGACCTCTTTTTTGGTGTAATTTTCCAGAAACTCTAAGCAAATACAGCAGATAAATATACCTGTATTATCTTGCTTAAAAGAAAAATATTCGCAGGCGTATGTTTTGTAGACTGTTCATGTCATGGCACGAGGAATTTCACTCTCTCTTTCGACATCGTAGTGTTTCTCTGTTTGGATGAGCTGGCACTGATTGATCCACAGGCTGACTGGGGAGCACAGACTTTATTCTGGTCATTTGCTCTCCCGGACGCTGCCGCAGTGATGAACCTCACTTACACATACGTACACGTGTGTCTGGCATCATTCCTGCAAGGGGACTTCCTGACTCGGAGTTACGTGTTAGAAGTTACTGTTTCAAACCCGATTATCGTTGTTTATAAGAAAGCGCGCTTTAAACAGAAAGACAGGAACTGTACGTGGGAAGGTAAGAGGATGGAGGAAAGGTAGGCCACGTAAGCCCAGTGAGAAGCCTCTGTGCTGCGCTGACGTCTGACGAAGCCGGTTTCGCGGTAAGGGGTATTAGCAGACATAGAGCGGCGTTTCCTAGCGGTGACGGCCGTCGGGAAGGCAAGTGTGCATGCAGCACCGCTGTTGAGGCCTGCGAGACCACCCCCGGTTCAGTGACTCGTGGGGACGACTCACAGGACTCCACGCAGAATCAGTCTCACAGGAAAGAGTTACTACAGCGAAAGGACGCAGAGTAGGATCAGTCCCTGGAAAGGGGTATGGGGGGACGGGGGCAGGATAGGCACGTGCTTCAGGGGTCTTCTGCCAGGGGGACCCCACAAGACACATTCAGTTCCCCCAGCAGAGTTGGGACAACGCGTGTGAAATGTTCCCGCCAAGCAAGCTCGTTAGAGACTCAGTGGCCATGGGGTTTTGAGGACTGCTCAGGAGGCTGTCGTCTGCCTAGCATGTTCCCAAACTCCAGACTCCCAGCAAGAAAGCAGCTGGTGAGCACAAACCACTTTGTACAGTTTTGGCGCAGGGTGCCATTGTCAGTAGGGTGATGGAAAACTTCCTGAACACTAAGCACAGTCTCCAGCCGAGGGACAGCCTTGTACACTGGCCTTTCAAAGCGTCACGGTCGGGCCAGCTGTGATCGCTCTTCTGCGCACAGCCCCCAGTAACACAGCTTCCAAACTCGGGAAGCAGAACTGTGTAGAGCAAAAGGGAGCTCCGTTCAGATTCACCATCGCATTGGAGACTTTCAGCCCTCCTCTCTCAATGATTGATAGAACAAATAAACCGAAAAACCCATGAGGGTTTGGAAGATCTAAACACCATCCACCACCTTGACCCGACAGTCATCTCTAAAACACTATAACCAACACATAGAATGCATGCTCTTCTCAGGTGCGTGTGGAGCATTCCCCAAGACAGACCGTGCTGGGCCATGAAAGTAAGTCTTAGTGGGTTCAAAAAGATTGTAATTTATGAGTGTGTATGTATGTGTATATGTACTCATATGTGTATACTTATGTATTTATACATACATATGTATTTGTTTATTTGTATGGTATTAAATTAGAAATCAACCTAGATACCCAGAAAATCCTCAAATAGCAGGAAATTAAACAACACACTACCAACTAACTCATGGGCCAAAGAAGACTTCAAAGAGAAGTTAGAAAATAATTTGAACTGAGTAATGGAAGAACGTACCAAAATTTATGAGATGCAAGTAATTTAGTCCTTAGAGGGAAACTTACAGCTTTATAGGACTGTAAGAGGAGAAGAAAGGTATAAAATCAGTGACCGCTGTGTCCTCCCTAAGAATCTACATGGAAAGAACAAGTTAAACCCAAAGAGAATAGAAGAAGGAAGTGGTAGATTTCTGCCCATTTAGCAGAAATCAGTAAAGAAAGCGCAAATAATAGAGAAAGTCAGCAAAGCTAAAAGTTGATTCTTTGAAAAGATTAATAAGGTTGATTAACTTCTCCAAGACTGATCATGCAAACAGAGTGAGAAAACACGGGTTGCCAATATTAGGAAGGAAAGAAGGAACATTGCTGTATATCCTACAGATGTTAAGAAGATAGTTGGGGGATATGATGAATAATCTGTGTGCCAAGAAGTTCGATAACTTAGTTGAAATGGGGACATTTTTTGAAAAGCACGACTTACCAAAAGTGACACTAATAGAAATGGAAAAGAGAAAAAGTCCTGTGTTAATTAAAGAAATGGACTTCATAATTAAATAGCTTCCTACAGAGATACTCCAGACTTAGATGACTTCATTGTTGGGTTCTATGAAGTATCAAAGGAAGAAATAATAGGAATTTTAGGTAAACTCTTTCAGAAAACAGGAGGAGAGAATGCTTCCCACCTCTTTTTTTGAGGCTGCCATAACCAGTATCCAGATCAGGAAAGGGCCTCACAGGAAAAGTACATACTACTGTGCCTCGTGAATATTAATATAAAAATCCTTAAAATATTAGGACATCACATCTAGTGATAGACATCACGGATAGCACCTCATGGTCAGGCGGGGTTTAACACAGGAACCCAGAGTTTTACAGTGTTTGTAGCTGACTCTTGAACAACGTGGAAGTTAGGGCACTGTCAGAAATCCACATGTAACTTTTGAATCCCCCCAAACTTAACAGTAACAGCCTGATGTTGGCCAGAAGCCTGCTCGAGAACGTAGACGGTTGATGGACACGTGCTTTGTGTGCTATGTGTATTGTAGCCCGGGTTCTTACAGTAGAGTCAGCGAGAGGGAAGAAAAGTCTATTAAGAGTATCGCAAGGAAGTGAAAACACATCTTTCGTCTTGTACCGTGTTCATCAGAACCAGACCAAACCGAGCCGCATGTGAGTGGACCTTCACGGTTCAAACCTGCACTGTCCTAGGGTCCGCTGTACCTACAAGGACCAGTGAAAAGTTAACATTTAAAAGAAGACCAAGTAGGGGAAAAAAAAGACCAAGTAGAAAACTTATGAAACAAGTGTAGTCTTACAAAATTGGTATGATTTTAGTTATTTTGAGAATGGACAGCTTTAGATGATAGCCAACACCCCTGTGAAAGGAATTGGCTAAAAATATTACCTGCTTTTGAACGCAGGACATTTTCTTAATAATTTTCGTATGTCTTTTTGGCTGTCCCATTTCCCATTTTCACTGAGTTGAATCTTTACCGTGAATATTGATCGCACTTCTTCGCTTTGGAAAGTCTATTCCAGCCCAGTTTGGTGTTTCCTGGGGACCGTTGTATGGTTGGAGCTGTGTGGGGGACACGCATGACTGTCCCATATTCGGTCTTCACACGGCAACAGAGACCATTTAGAAACTTACCTGAATAGAAATGGGTACAAAGTAGCGTCAAGATGGAGGGGTGGTTAGGGTCTGGAGTTCTGGGAAGAAGTCTAGGTCAGTAAGAAAGTTTTGGAACTTAGCAGGTCCTGGCCAGTATTTACCTCTCTGAGAGCATAGTGAGAAGCAGGAGCAGGGGGAGGAGGAGGGGGCCGGGGTGTGTGGAAGAGGAGGAGGCAGGGAGGAGGAGAAGGAGGAGGGAGAGGGGGAGAAGGGGAAGGAGAGAAGAGGAGGAGGAAGAGGGAGGAGAGAATAGAGAAGAGGAGGCAGGGAGGAGGAGGAGGGGGAGGAGGAAGAGTAGGAGGAGAGAGGGGGAGGGAAGGGGGGGAGGAAGAATGGGGATGAGGAGGAGAAAGAAGCTGGTGGAAGCACCCTGGGGAGGACCAGCAGTGAGGGGAGGCCTAGGACCAGGCCCCTTGACCGTGAGTTCACCGAGTTCACCGAGTACCCACATGGGTCAAGTCTGGTTCTGAGCCCTGAGGATGGAGCAGGGAGAGTGTCCTGGGCTCTTATCCTCCCAGAGCTCAGAGATCTGGAGGAACCCTGGGGAAATGGAAAGCAGGGTCAGAGGATGGGAGGGGCTTCTAGATGGCCGTGGTCAAGGAAGGCAGGGGAGGGAGCACAGGCAGGAGAGGGTCCTGAGAAGAGGCAGACTAGGAGGGTTTGGGCGGAGAGGCAGCCTGTGTGCGAAGGCGCGCGTGTATGCGTGTGTGTGTGTGTGTGTGTGTGTGTGTGTGTGTGTGTGTGTGTGTGTGTGCAGCTCCATGACTGAAACTGAGGCCTCCTTCAGGTCTGTCGGCCGTCTTCCTGCCTCCATACCGACACCATCTAGCTCCTAGCAGCCCCAGACAGACAGCAGGCCGTCATCCTTTCCTAGGGACGTGGGACTTGCAGCACTAGACCTGGGCAAGGCCTGGGCACTCCGAAGTGGCCAGCCACCCCGTCCCTCCTGCTTCTGTCCCTCCCATCCCCCATCCAGCCCATCAGCCGCCCCCCTCCACCTCCTTGGGCTGGCTGGAGGGGGTGTACAGCACCCACCCCGGGGGCTTGGAGAGGCTCCCCCGCTGACTTATGGGACATGTCCGGCCCCTCCCTCTTCCCCTCCCAGTTGCTACAGTCACACTGGCGGGTGTGGGATTTTGCTTCTGTTCAGGGCCCCGTGAGGGTCATAGGGAGGGAAGTGTCCGTTACCATTCCCAGGAGGTCGGGGTATGCCAGGCTGCGTAGGGTCACGTGGGGTTGGTTGGGAGGCAGAGCAGCTGGGGAGACCGTGCCGGAGAGCATGGTGTGAGTCATCCCAGTGGCCTCTGGGAGTCTGCGAGCCAGGGAGAGGGCCGATGGGAGTTTGGACTCTGGTTGGTTGGTTGCACATCATAGATGTTCTGGAAGGCAAGTCATTTCATCTGTCTAGGAATTAGCTGTCCCCGGGCGGGGTGGTCTCTTGCCCATGTCTGCCGTGGGACTTCACTGCTCTGATTAGCTTGGGGAGGGCCAAGCACTCTAATGCATAACCCTACCAAGACCACAGGCCGTGGGAGAGCGGTGGTTCCCCCAAGGGACAGTGACACCTGAAAGACGGAGGCCGAGTGAGCCAGCTGGCGCAGTGGGTCAGTGCAGGGCTGGCTCATGACGCGCAGACCCTTCAGGGCCGGTACCTTCTGTCTCCTAGGGAGTCCTGGAGGTGCTTTCAGAGGTGGGCTGCCATCTGCGCGTGTCTCTCTTTGATGTCACCTACCGGCACTTCTTCGGGAGGACATGGAAGACCACGGTGAGGCCGGTGGAACAGCTGTCCAGGCAGCCGTCCAGGATCGTCTTTGAAGAGGTGGGCCATGGTGGGGGGGGGGCTGCTCTGGGCCAGAGCAGAGGTGCCGGGGATATGACCTGGGGTCACGACAGACCCCAGAAACGCCATGGCGCCACAGATGGGCCCTCGCAAAGCTTGTCCTAACACTGGGGCCCTGCGGCTCTGAACAAAACTGACATGGACGCCAGGAACCCGGGCAGAGGAGAGCGCGTGGCTCTGTCAGAACAGGAGGGGTGCTTGGGGGGGTCTTCTCGCCTTCAAGGGACCTTGGGGTTCTTGGGACAAAGTTAGGAAGTTACTGCTCTCACCTGGCGCCCTTTTCCCCTCATCCTCTGTGTCCCCCTTCTTTCATTTTGGCTCCTTTCTTTGTCTTGAAGATGAGAGTTGAAACTCAGAAGGAAGGTCACTTGCCCAGTGGCCGGTGGCAGAGCTGGCGCAAACTCGTGCCTCTGTTTCCGCCGCTGGGGGGTTGGCCGGCTTGGCCGTGTCTGGCCGCGTGCAGGCAGGGGTTTTCCGTTTTGCTTCAGCTGCACCAGGTATAAGCCTCTGTCCAGCCCTGGGGCTGGGTGCCCGGGCGGCTCTGGCGTTGGTACTCGTGACGCGGACGTGGGTGGGGGGTGACAGAGTCATTGTGAGGTGTGGTAAGCTCTGGAAGGAGGCCAGTGCGCTGTTGTCCTGGAGGAGAACGGGGAGACCTCCCTTGGGAAGGCAAAGAAAGGGGTCTCCCCTCATGGCAAACACCAAAACTGAGCCTGTAGGAGGAGGGGCTGGCCGTGTGCCAGGCTGCAGTGGGGGCGCCAGGGGTGGGGGCGCTGGGGGTGGCCGTGCTGGGGGCTGGGGTGCGGGGAGTGGGGGGCGCCGGGGGGCGCCGGGCGGCTGGGGAGCCGGGGAGCCAAGCTCCCCTCCTGCTCAGCCTTGGCTGCCTTCTCTCCTTGTCTTCTGCTGAGCTGGGGGTGGTGAGGGGGTGGTGGGTTAGTGAGGACCACAGTGCTTGACGTTTCTGGAAGATTCTGCACCCTTCGGTCCTGGGGTTGCTGAAGCCGGAGCCTGTAGTAGGACCAGCGTGCAGAACCGAGAGACTGACTTGCTCCGGAAGCTGCCGGGGCCCAGGTGCTATGCCCAAGGCGGGCAGTAGAGGCCAGTGGCGCCCCAGGAATGCGCTCGGCCTGCCACGCCCTTCAGCCGTGTCCTCCCAGCCCCGAACTTCCTCCCATTTGCTTGACGCTCGGAATACGGGGAAGTAGGTTTCTTCCCGGCTCAGTTCGTGAAAGACAATCCCGTGTGCGGTGTGTGCGTGCTTCTGCGCGTGTCCGTGCACATGGGTCATTCCCATGGCGGCACCGACACACGGGAGGGCTGTGTGCTCCTGCCCGCGCGTCCGTGGGACTGAGTACACGGTGCCCCGGGTGGAGGGGAGTCTGAAACTCCGTGAAGGTCTCTCTCTGATTCTGTTGGTTGCCTGTGTTTTCTGGTTGGCGTGGGGAGATCTGAGGGAGGTGGGCGCGCTGCCAGCGGCAAGGGTCCATCTTGGGAATCACCGTGGCTCTCCAGTCCCAGTGTGGCTTAGTGACCCAGCTTGTGTACTTGGGGGTTTTGCTGAGGCGTCAGTGTCCTACGTAGCCCCAATTTCATTGCTCGGCACACAATGTCGTGGAGAAAGAGCGCGGAAAAGAAGTCTTGCCTTGAACCTGCACTGGTGTTTCCACGAATGATGAATTCCTCCCCCCCTCGGCCTCAACCTCCCGGGCGCTGCGTGGTGGAGCCTCTCAGCTCGGGGACTGGGATTCCGAGCTGCCCTTCCAGAGTGCCCTCGTGTAGAGGCGTCACCTTTCGCTTCTGCTGAGATGGTTAATAATTTGTTCAACCTCTCAGAAAGCATCTTTTATAAAAAGTCATCTGGGGGGCCAAAGTGCCATGCAGTTTCTACATTTTCTTTCTGAGATGGATGTGATTCTCCCTTAAATTCTCCCCTTAACCAACTGCATGCAGGCTTCCCACGACAGTCTGGTTTTGCCTCCTCCTCCTCCTCTATGGGATGACTGGGCAGGAGCCCTGGAGCTTTCTCCCGCCCAGGACTCGCCTCAGTCCCGGGTGCTGTTAGAGGAGTAGGGAAGCCAGCTGTCCGAGCTCCAGAGACAGCTAACCAGGTTGCTTCTGCTTCCCTTAACCAATGCCACAAGAACATTCTTGAATGTTCTCATTCGTCAGAGTAACGAGACCCATGTGATTCTCTCTTTAAAAGTGGATGCTGTCAAGGAAGATCAGTGCAATCCCGAGGAGAGTCTGGAAGCTCTTCCAAGTGACTTGATGAATCCCTGGCTCCTCGAATGTGTGCTGCTCCTCTCCCCCCACAGCCACGCTGCCTCTCATGGGTCCTCTCTGCTGCTCCCCGGTGTACGTGACCATGGCAGGAGCGAAGGGCAGCCTCCTTCCCGGGGGTGCTGGCCATGGCGGGCCTCCCTCTGGGGAGGGGCCCTTCCTCTCTGGCTCCACAGAAAGCGCCCCAGGGACTCGGAGTCAGAAGTGGGGGGACTGCTCTCCAGGATGCTTCTCGTATGGGGCCTTCGTTGTATGGAGGTTTAACCACCTGCCGTGGGGGACGATAGAAAGCTTTGAATTTGTGATCGTGGGCTGTTTGTTCGCCCAAGTTTGTGTACTGTGGGGTGTCTGGGTTGCTTATTCTCTGAGAAAGCTAAGGAGTGTCCTGTAGGCTGGCGTGGGGCTGGCCACAGGGTCGTGGGAGTCGACGGAGCAGGGCTCTCACTTATTCCCATGGGGGTCTAGGCCAGTGACCCAGACCTTTGACTGATTCTCTCTGGGCGTGAGAGGTAGCGCTGTGTGCATCACAAGGTTATGTGGGGGTAAATAACAGGTTCTTCGCGAACGGACACCGGTGAGCAGGGGGATCCGTTCGCACCTGTGATGGCCACGGCGCAGGCTCCGTCGCTGGAGCTGGAGTTGACGTTGTTACTGGGGGACGGGGCTTCTCCGCCTCTGCTCTCTGACATCCGGGGCCGGACCCGTCTCCTGGTGGGTCTGGATCCCCATGTGTTGTTTGCTGTGGGTGACGGTGGGCTCTGTCCTGGGGGAACAGAAGCTTCTGACTTTGGGACTAGAGACTTTGTGTGAATGTTCCAGCGTGGAGTTTCGGGTGGCAGAGCCCCTGTGCTTGGAGCGCTCAGCCTCGTGGTTGGACATGGACAGATGATCCGAGCCTCCAGTGGATGGCTGAGCTGGCAGGTAGGAGCCGCAGTTACCTGCCTTCCTGAAGATGTGCTGTTTAAGGTTTGTTTAAAAAGAATGGTCTCTCTCTCTCCCCTGGCCCTGCCGCCCAGCGTTCTGCTTGGGACCGAAGGGGGCAGGTGGCATGGCAGTGCCATTGGGGACGCGTGGCTGCAGCTTCTCCATGGAGGCACGTCCTCGGAGGCCCAATTTCAGTTCTGTCATGTGGGTGAGGAATGGGGGCCAGGCCCCGAGGCAAAATGGCATCCGTGTTTTTGAAGATGAAGGCATTAAGACAGGAGCATTTCCATGATTTATTAATCTGTTTATCCTGTCAGGGAGGAAACCTGTCAAATGTCAGTGAGTGGGATGTGGCTGGGGTGAATGAGGGCCCCCCTTCGGTCAAGAGAGGCCTCTTCTCGCAGGTGATGTGATGGACTTGACTCAAACTTCTATCATGGGATTTCAGTTGATGCCCAGGGTTTTCCTCAAAGCTCGCGGCACGGCATTTGTTAAATGTCCTCAGACCGAAGGCCTGTTTGCCGGCTCTGCTCGGCTGAGTGCCGGTGATACGTGTGGCCGAGCCCATTGCCGGGCTGGAAGCGGGCTCAGCGCCTAGGCCCAGGTGAACCGGACTGGCCCGACTTTGCCCTCCTGGGGACGGTCCCCGCAAGGTGACCAGGGGATTAAATGTCGTTAAAGACCAAAAATCAGCTGAGTACATTTGAAGATCTAATTGGCTTTACTCACGACTCATGAATCGGGCAGTACCCCGTCTAGCAAATAGAAAGGAGCTCTGGGGAGCTGGACAAAGTGAAAGGCTTTTATAGACAGAATGGGGTGGGAAGAAGTTTCTAGCAAAGAGAAACCTTTTTTCAGCAAAGGTGACCTTCCTGTGGGGGTGGGAGAAGCCACCCAAGGAAACTACTTCACGGGCACTGATTCCAGATCTGTGGGCTGACGGCACATGCCCGGGAGCGGTGGGAACGGCGCTCGGGGTCTGGCATCCCTGGCTTTGCTGCCTGGGGCTTAACGCAGGTGGCTCTGGGGCCTGGTAGGTTTTTCCTAAGAGGCTGCAGAGCTGCCCTGGGCTCTCGCCCCTGGGAGGCTCTTCCTTCCACATGCTTCTGGTCGGTCCTGAGCAGGGTTTGTGTTTTATACCTGCCTAATCTAGCCTTTACCTTTGAACTGTGAACTTGAGGGTGGGTTCAGCACCATGCTGTTCTCACACTGAAGGGTCCGTACATTATGTTTGGAGAAGAGCACGTACCCTTCACGGTAGCACCCCTCAGACCTCGGGTCAAGGCCAGGCTGCGGCACTTCCTGCGGCGACCCTCCCGGTTGAGGACGGGGTCTTTGCGGACAACAGCGGGCTCTGGCTTTGTTGTTCGGCCTCCGAACAGTTGTTGTTGGGGGCAGACGGGAGAGAGAGGAAGGAGCTGTAGGTTAGACTTGGGACATGCGAAGCAGCTGGTCCCATGCGCGGCCTCCGGGCAGAACAATTTCAAGGTGACCTCTGAGTGGGCGACGACTGTGGCTTTGCATCAGGGTTTAAGATCTTTGCTTCACTGTCAAGAGGAGCGCGGGTCGGGTTCCTAACACGGCGGTGCCCAGGTATAAATACAAGAGGTGAGACAGGGACAGACCCGACTCTACAGTGGAGCTTTCGAAAACAGTGCTTGAGTCTCGGAAATAGAAACATAATTCTCTTTTGGTCCAACCACCTGTCAGCTGTAAGTGGTCATTATTTCATCATTTTGCAATAAAAGATAATAGAATAACGATTTATATCTCATGGCTGATGTTTTAATGTGTCTCTCTGTTATCCTGGGCTGACAGTCCGTGATTACAGTAGACGTCTTCCTGGTGACACTGTGGTAATGACTTGTTAATGGGGGATTAGTCCACGTTTAAATCACGTCCTCGCAGGCCCAGCCTGGCCCAGCCTTACCACTCCCTGCCTTGGGTGGGGGTGGGGGGGTAGTCTCTGTGCTCAGTGGGTGGCCTGGCACCCGTGCTTCTCCCCCAGTGCGGGCGCAGTCCCGGGGACCCCTCCATGCCCAGAGCCACAGCTCAGCGCCTCCGTCTAGGCTCGTTCTGCAAAACCCGTCCCCATCTTCTATGCCCACGACGTCTGTTAGTTTAAATGAAAGCAGCCGCACGGGGCCTTGTGAGGTGGAAGGAAACGGCAGAGCAGAGAGAGTGGAGGTGCTTCCGTACCCCACACGCTCACAGGAGCCCGCACTGCGCGAGGCTGGATGCCGGGGGTCTGACACGTTCCAACGTCCCCGGTGACGGGCAGGGACGGGGCCCCACGGGGGCTGTATGTGCACCTGAGGGAGTGGGAGCGTCACAGGCGGGAAGCCTTTTAAGAGCGACTTGAGCACCATCTGCTTGGCTTAGAGCCAAAATAAAAAAAAAAAGTCTTGTAAGAAAATGATGTCAAGGCAATATTTTGTCATAAAAAGGTGTTAGCTGGGCTCTGAACTGGGGGTGATTACAGAGCGTCTGCGGAAATCGAAGGCTCCTGCCTGGCTGGGCGAGAGCTAGTTTAGCTGGAGCCTCGTAATGGTCACGCACAGCACGGGGTGAGAGCTCGTACTGGTGAGTGGAGCTGAAGCTTTGTGCGACGAGTGCTCTGTGAAGTTGTGCGCGCGCATGTGCGTGTGTGTGCGTGCATGCGGTGCACGTGTGTGCGTGTGTGTGTGTATGTGCGCGCGTGTGTGTTGTAGCGGTTGGGTCCTCGCCGGGCCGTGGGGTGGCGCGCAGAGAGCCTGCTGTCGGCATTTTCTGTGGGTGGGAGGCTCCTGGAGCAGAAGCCAGTAGTCTGATGTCCTGGGTGTTGGGGGCTCTGGAATGTTCTTGACTGCGAGGGAGCTACCGTGCCATGCCTGTTCTCTCTTGCCATGCCCTGGAAGGGACGTGGGGTTCCACGCGGCCATGCGCTTGTGGCGTTTTCACGACGGCGAGCGAGGGCACCTGCGCCATTCCTGTACTCTCTGTGCAGCTGGTGGACAGTCAGTCCCTCACCCAAGTTGTGGTTTCTGTTTTGCAGCCTGTGTATTTTCACACGTCCTTAAACCACCCTAACGTGGTGGCCGTGGTCGAGGTGGTCACCGAAGGCCGGAAGCGGGACGGCTCCCTCCAGGCGCTGTCGTGTGGGTTTGGAATTCTCCGGCTCTTCGGCAACAAGCTGGAACCTGTGGCCTCTTCCTCCCAGGACAAGCGGTACCCGCCTCGTTTCCTTCCTCCTTGGGGTTTTCCAGCGTCCTTGGTGGAGACGTAACTGCTCCCCACGGGCCATGCCAGAAAGCATCACGACTGTCAGCTGGTGGCGTGGTCTGTTCCTAACAGCGCGTGCTGTGCGAGTCACCGTTGGCCCTTTCTGAGTGAGCCGCGGAGTGTCCTGTAGGCTGGCGCGGGGCTGGCCTGGGCCCTGGCTGTGGGAGTCGATGGAGGTGGGCTCTCACTGCCGTGGGGTTTTAGGGCAGTGACCCAAACTCTTGAGTGATTCACTCTGGGCGTGAGAGAGAACGCTACGCATGTTGTAAGTGATGTAGGGACGACGTTAGGGTTCGAAGCCGATGGCCAAGAAGGAATTTTTGAGACATCTTTGGTGCAAAAAGGTGGTTTTATAAAAGCATTGGGACGGGACCCGTGGGCAGAAAGAGCTGCCCCGGGGTCGTGAGGAGTGGCCCATCATCTGCTCTGAAGTTGGGAGGGGGTCAGGGAAAGCCTGAGTTTGTAAGGAGTTAGGAAGCAAGGTTCCCGGGACCTCGAGGGGACTAGCTCTTGTTGGGGAAAGGTCACTTATTACCATCTAATAAAACCTGGTCATGAGACCCTTCGGATGTTTGTTGGTGGGTCATATACTTGGGGATGATCGCCAACAGATAAAGGAAGTTTCCGAAGGAATTTTTCTACGTTGAAGTAGACGTACAGCATCCTGGGGGTCGGGCTAAGATGGCCTTTTGCCCTCAGCAAAGTATTAACATCGAGGCAGCTGCGTCCCTAGAGGAAGGTCACTCTGCCCATTTCGAGGACTTGTCAGTGGGCTGCAGGTAGTTATTTTTCTTCTGCTTTTGTTTGCCACATCAGTGAGGTTACGTGGGCGCTAGATAATATGTTCTTCACGAACAGACACCCCGTAAGCAGGGGCATCCGTTCAGCACCGGTGCCAGGCTCCGCTCAGGAGCTGGACACAGCAGGACGGAGAAGGCAGCGTGTCACCCCGTCCTCCGGGGCTGAAGTTCACGTTGTCACTCTGGACGGGGCTTCGCAGCCTCAGCTCGCTGACATGATAGGTTTCCCTGGGGTGGTGTTTCTGGGGCCTGTATGTGCGCTGGGGGTGTGTGGCCAGGAGCGCTGGGGGCCGCGTCCTTCCTGTGCAGGAGGCGAGGTGCGGCGGTGGGGAAGGTCTGGCAGGTGCCGCGGGAGAAGCATGGCTGAGGTTTGTGACGCCCGAGGCAGCGGGCTGACGTGCACTCTGTGGGCTTGTTTTCCAGGCTGCGGCTGTACCACGGCTCCCCCCGCGCCCTCCTGCACCCGCTGCTCCAGGACCCCGTGGAACGTAAGACGTGCGGCCCGCCCGGCCTCCCCACGGCTTCCCGACGGTTACCCGCTTTGAGTCCATCTCGCTCTTTCTCAGCGGGAACCTTTGTCAGCTCAGCTCCTCTGCTTAGTGATTAGGGCAGAGAGTGTCACAGCTGACACGACTGAAGGAGCCATAACACGCTGCGCTGCGGGGAGGCGTTGCTTCGCGCTGGTGGCCCCGGGAGAGGCGGCCCCAGAGCCTGCCGATGGGAGGGCTGCCGGCCTCCTGGCCTCTGGGGCAGGGCCTCGTCCTCCAGAGGAAGCACCTGCTGTGTGTCAGCGGCCAGGCTGGCACCAGAAACCTTTCGCTGTGAGGCCCTTGGTTCTTTCCGGCTCGGCCAGGCTGTCCAGCTGTGCCCAACTGTGGAGGACCGTCCTGCAGGGGTGCCCGCGTCCTCCTCCTCGAGGGTTGTGGGTGTGGAGGGGTCCAGTGGTTGGCGGTGGATCTGTTTGGGAGGGGGACTTTCTGTGTCTGAGCTGCCGCTTGGATTCTGTGATGGGAATTTTGAGTGTGCCTAGTGGCCTGAGTTAAAAATCGAGCCAACCCCAGCCCTTCCACGGCCTGCTGAACTCGGTGAAAATTTCATGGCAGAGGGGGGAGTAGTCTGAAGCTTAATTTTACTGATGAAGATCGGCTCTTAGGTTATGTGTCAGTTGAGTCCAATCATTATCTTGCCAGCATTTCGTGTCCTGGAGCTCCCATAGGGTCAGGACTTTTTTTTTTGAAATTTTAAATTTTATGTTAAGTGGGCTTAACGCCCGCCGTGGGGCTTGAACTCTTGACCTCGAGATCAAGAGTCACCTGCGTTCGTGATTGAGCCAGTCGGGCGCCCCAGGACCAGGACCTCCTGAGGGATGTGCATGACCAGCACCTTGTCCGGGGGCAGCTGGGAAGGTTGTGTGGGTGTGGCTGGTGGCCCACCTCCTCGTGGGCATTTCCAGAAACGGGTGCATTTCTTGCCTGAATAGGCAATTCGTTCACATGATTCAGAATTAAAAGGTATAAAATGCACAAAAAGGTTCAGTGAGGCCTTCTCCCCCCACAGCTCTGCTCCCTTCCCTGTGCCCTAGGTGGGCTCTCTGAGTCTCCTGGACCCGGGAGGAGGGGGCAACAGAGGGGGTCTTTGTACTAGGACAGAAGTAGAGGTGCCTGTCCCGCTCTCATTTTTCCCTCTGCTTTTCCCCATAATGGTTCACCCTAGAAGGTCTCCTCTTGGTGTCTAGAGAGCCCCCCCGTTCTTCGCACAGCCGCGTGGTATGTTGTCGGGTGTGTGTTCTGTGCTTGACTGAGTGGCTCTCCGAGTGGGCACTGTGGACCCGGGGCACCGAGGTTGGGAGCCTCGCTGGTGTCGACGGCTGCACTTTTGCACCTGTGCCCACGCAGCTGTGGGCTGAACTCCCAGAAGCTACGGTGCTGGGCCCGGGGGCTGGTGTGTAACACTTCTGTTCACCTTCCACGGAGGCCCAGCCAGTGTCTCCAACCAGCCACATGGGAGGGTGCCTTTCAGGGCATTTAAAATTTTAAAGTAAGCAGACCCCATTTTTGTAGTGGTTAGGAATGAAAAATACAGTTTTCATTAATTTGTTTTTCTAATGAGTGCAGTAAGTCAGATTTAGTTCTTTTCTCATGAAATCACGTAGTGTGCCTCAAGAGGTGGTGAGGCCCCTGTCAGTGGAAGAAATCAAGCCCCAACAAGACTCTCTGGTGGAGATGAGTAGAGGGCATGTCCTGGGTTCCTCTCAGCCTCAGGGCCCTGTGGTCCCGAGTCTCCCTCTTCCTGCATCCCAGCTTCTGTGGGTGCTGTTTCCTCCGTCTTCCTGAGCTCTGTGTCTGGGCCTTTCTCAGCTGCTGCTTTCTCCAGGTTGCTGTCCCTCTTCCACTCCCCCTTGCTCTCTGTCTGCTATGTGCATCTGTCCTGGGCTTCCATCCGCTCTCCCTTTTGCTACGGGTATCCGTGGGTTTGTGTCTTGCTCTCAGAGGCTCCCCCCAGCCTGGGTCTGGTCCTGAGGCCCGGGATGCCTTCCAGCCCCCTCCGATGCCGGGGACCAGGACCTGGACTTCACCACACGGCGGGTGGGGGAGGTGAGCAGCAGAGATTTTGTTAAGTTGCAGTAAAAGCAAATATCTCTGTCCCTGCGGTTCTAGCAGACAATTACTAAGGACTGATTCTTTTTCGCTTTGTGGCTGAATGGACGAGCAATTCCCCTTTCTCTGTCGAAAAATGCGTTTCCGGCTTGCGGTGTTTCTTTCTTAGAGGCACAGTTCATCATCTGGTTTGACCGAATCGGCCTTTGGTTCCAGCTGTCACATAGGTGTTTTCTCCCCCAGAGAACAAGCACGTGACTCTCATTGAGAGCTGCAGCCTCCAGTATGCGCTGAGGCTGCACCCGCTCCTGGAGCCTGTGTTCCATCTTCTTCCCGAGAACCTTCTGGTATCTGGTCTGCAGCACATACCTGGCCTCCTTCCAGCTCATGGAGAAAAGGGTAAGGGCTGCTCTGTCTCTCCAGCGGGTGAGTCTGTGCGAGTTGATGGTCAGACCTCGCCGGAGTCAGGCAGCCTCTGGTGTGCGGTGGGCTGGACGTGGCTAGCCACCCGGGAGGGTGGTGGTGGGAGGGAAGAAGGGGGAGGAGGAGAGGGGAGCGGAAGGGAGCAGAGCAGGGCAATGCCATTTCTCCTGCCGTCCCTTCTGAGCAGGGTCTCGTATCCCTCAAGTCACTTCTGTCCTCTTGTCTTGGGAAGTGCTTTTGTAAGTCAGATAGTTCGTGTCTCTATGACCAAGGTCGGGATAACCACGTTGCTAGTTCTCACCCTTATTGGACCGTACCAGGGGCCTGATTATTATTATTATTAAGTTGCGGTGAAGTAGACATAACGTGCCCTGTTTTAACCATTCGTAGGTGTGCATTTCAGCGGCCGTAAGTACTTCTACCATTTGTACAACCGTCACCACCATCCCCTTCCAGAACTTTCTCATGTTCCCAAACTGAAACTCTGTTCCCCGCTAAACAATAGCTCCCCGCACCCCTCCCCCAGCCCCGGCCACCCGCGTCCCACTTCCTGTCTCTGGGAACGTGCCTCCTCCAGGTTGCTGCTCAGTGCTGGCCCTTCTGTGACCGGCTTACTGCGTTTAGCGGTAAGGTCCAGCCTTGTTGGATCACGTTTCGGACTTTCCTTCCTTTTTAAGGCTGAATCACAGTCCATCGCGTGGAGGGACCGCATCTTGTTTCCCCATCTCCCCGTCCACAGACAATTGGGTTGTTCCGCCTGTGGCTGTCGTGCGTGGTGCTGCTGTGAACGTGTGTGCGCGATGGCTTGATTCTTTTCGAAAACTAAAAGCCACATGAAAGCCTCAGAGCTCTGTCTTGGTGTGTTTTAGGATTTCATTCTCCAGCGGGGGGTCAGGGACAACGCCTTCACCACCAGGAGATCCCTGCAGAGGTGTGCTCTGCTCTCGGACCTGCTGATGGGCCTTGACCTGGGCCTCGTGCCCCTTCTGGGCCCTTCCGGAGGCGGCTTGTCTGGCTGTCTGAGGAGTCCGGGAGAGGGGGCTGTATAGGTCCTTCCCCACTGGCTCTGCTGGAACCTCTCGTCTGGGGGGGCTCCCTCCCTGTTCCATCCTGGGGAGAGCAGGGTTGGGCGCGGGTGTGAGCTCCAAGTGCCGAGTTTTCACTTAGAACAGAAACACTCGAGACCCCACCGAGAAGAGGTAGCTCGGCTCCGGTAGGGGAATGTTTTCAGTAAAGGGGTCCCTGCACATGGCTTGGTGTTCTGGTCCATGCTGGGACGCAGACGGTGTCATCTGAGTTCGGGAATTTCCGGGAT
This sequence comes from Enhydra lutris kenyoni, assembly GCF_002288905.1. Lineage (NCBI taxonomy): Eukaryota > Metazoa > Chordata > Mammalia > Carnivora > Mustelidae > Enhydra > Enhydra lutris. The sequence continues at coordinate 16,178,842 of NW_019154122.1, forward strand.
GGGCCTGTGCTGGTTGTCACCATCATGAAGTCATGTTTCTCCAGTGTTCCCGAGTAGAGATGATGAGGCACGAGGAAGGATAAGTTAACAATGAACAGAAGCAGGTCCGAAGAGGGTCCCAGCTTCAGACCCGCCCTGGCTTACCAAGCTCCAGCACCCCCTCCCCCCCACAGCCCCCTCTGTCATTTGCCTGTGTCCTCTCACGAGGGAAGGAGGGGTCAGGGAGACGGCATGCTGCATGGTCATTGCTGTTGACATTGAAAACAGTATGACAACCTGCGTCTGGTGCTGAGACCTCGGCCCCATCGGCCGGGGGGACCTCTAAGTCCCGCCATGCTGCAGGCTGATGTCCGGAACCTAGGTGTGCACCAGCTTTCAAGTCTCCTTACAACGACTCTCTGACCTGAGGTTCTGGGTGGGAGATTGTCGTTGGGGTCTGAGGTGTGTCCGTCGCTCTGTGACTTGCCAGTGGGGGTCTGCAGAGCTGCGGATAAAACCTGGAAGGGCCGCAGCTTCTGTGTCACTACGGCAGGGGCAGAAGGGCAGCTCCGACCACCCCCGGTTATTCTCAGTATCTTTGGGGAATCCAAGGCTCCAGCTACAGATGGGGGTGGGGGGGCGTGATTCCAGCACCTCCCCCTTGAAGGTCATGTCTTCGGAAGCAACGTGAACCCCAGTGGCTTCTGGTTGGCCCTCCCCCTCTGGAGTGGCCGGTTGGTCACTGGGACTCTCACTGGATGTGGGCAGTGTCTGAGAGACCGCAGCACTGATGACAGCTTATGTTCTTGAAAAGCTGATGACCAGGGACCCTGGGTGTGGAGCCGCAACGTGCTTGGGAGGGCCGCTGGGAACGGAACACTGGCTTCGACAGGCCGGAGCACACTCCCTCTTCTCGGGGAGAACGGACCGGAACGCAGCTTCTTACCACGTCCCCCGGTGACCATCTGAGAGAAGAAACCCATTCGCTCTGCCCTCCCCCGACGAGCAGGGGCAGGGCTGATCTGTAGCGCGCGGTGCGGATGCGGCTATTGTCTGTGCTGTAGATCCTGCCCAGTGTCTGTTGGGCTTTTGTGACTCACTCTTGGAAAAGGGTTTCTTTGCTGAGTCACATTTTATAGCCCTGAAAGTGCCAAGGCAGGGACCGGTGCCGGCTTCAGCGGTGAGACTCACTTGCAGTTTGCAGAGGGTCTGATTTTATTTTGGTGCCGTACGGGGACACACGGATTTGTTCATTTGTAGAAGGCCACGATATAGGAGGGCTGAGTCGTTCTTAACCAAAATTTTTATCAAGGTCACTCTAGATTCTCATGTGGTTTTAATAAATAATGCGAATAATGCGGAGAGACTCTGGGTGTCCTTTGCCCACTTTCCCCAAAATTGCAGCACAAGGTCACGGCCAGGGTAGGTCATCGGCACAGTCCCCAGCCTCCCCCCCATCTGCCACTTAGACTCGTGTGTGAGGACTGACTTCTGAAGAGCTGTTTTCAACCCGGGAGTGACCGGAAATGACAGGTCCTAGCTGGGGCTGTTCTCGGGGCTCTTTGTCGCTCCCCAGGAGGAAGGGGGGCCTTTTCCCTCGAGCGGCTCTTAGAGGGAAGCTCTCCGAACTGGGCCAGATTGGCAGGTGCTGCTGACCTGCCATCTCTTCTGCGGCCGGGAAAGCCACGCAGCCTCCCTGTCCTGGTCTTCTCTTCCTCGCCTGGTTCTGACCTTTCCTCAGGATTCGGTTTGACGGGCCTGGACTGTGCGGCGGCCCCAGGTAAGCGCTCACGTGCTCCCGAAAGCCGCTCCTTGCAAGGAGAGCCCCATGCCCCTCTCAGAGCGAGGCTCCTCCGGGGGCTCCTTGGCCTGCCCTCGGGGCCGCCGGTCTGTGTGCCAGTCACGGGCCTGGTGGCGTGCTGCTGCCGCGGCCACGGTGGGGCGAGGTCTGGGGAGATGGGGACCAGGAAGACTTCTCTCATTTGGGGCAAGGCTCAGAGCGCGCCTCCTGCGTCGGGGCAGGGCCAGAGCCTTGCGTAAAGTGTCTGAGTGTGTTGGGAGCTTAGTCATGAATGAAGCCGGAAGCCTGTTTTCCGGAACTGGACCTGAAGGCCAGGGGCCAGTGCCAGGACTGAACGGAGTCCTGAGGGAGGCTTCCTGGCCGGGTGGTCAGGGGGCGCAGGGGTCCTGCAGGGCTGCTAGTGCAGGAGGAGAGCGGAGGGCCTCACGCTCCCCCGAGCCGGCCGACACCATCCAGGCATCTGAAGCAGCCGGAACGCTTGGCCACAGCTGCCCGTCGTGGGCTTGGTGGGAGTGAGCCGTGGACTGGCAGCGTCTGGGAGTGGGCGAGGCCTCTGGGGCGACCTGAACCGAAGCTCTGTCTTCTGTGCTCACGTCCGCAGGCCGCCACCCATGGCTGGCTGTGGTGCTTCAGGGGGAGTCGCAGGAACTGTGGTGGCAGCAGCATGTGGCCCATAGAGAGGCAGAGGAAGGCCGCTGTCCTTGCCACATGCCCGTCCCACATGCCCCTCCTTCTCACGCGGGGCCTTCGAGGCGTTTCTTCCCTGACCTGCAGACTCACTTCACTCTGAGCTGTGTCGAGGCTTTGAATGCCTGCCCCAGTGATGTGCGCCTCCCGTCCTGCCTTCTTGGCTGTCTTCCGTCCTGCAGGCCTGCTCATGCTGACGTCGCCTGAAGCGGCCTCTGCCGTGGGTCCTTCCGCCTGGTGCGGGCGCCAGGTCCAGGCCCCGCTTCCTCACCTGCTAACCCAGAGCTCAGCCGAGCTGTCCGGAGAAGTGCTTTGTCGGAACTGTGCCCGCCGCTGTGCCGTGTGGCGGCCTGCTCGGGTTGGTGTCCCACATGGTCCTCCCGAGTCCCTGCTCAGGAGTTCCCTGGGGTGTCCTTGAAAATGCTGCTTCCCCCACCAAGCTGACGCTCCTTCCAGCGGACGGCGTCCAAGCACCCTGCCGGCTGTGGGGCGCGTCTCCCAGGCTCTGCGGGCTGCTGGGGTTCTCGCCGGGATTCGTCTTCTGGATTGGTCTGTGTGAGCACAGGTTGCCGGTAGGCAGGGGTGGGGGTGGCGTGGCAGGAGCAGAGCTGGTGTCCTCCTTGTGTGAGCTGCAGTTTTAACCTGACAAAGTAATCTTGGCAGAAAGTCTTCCCTTCCAGTCCCACTGCCCAGGGAACCGCCCCAGAGCAAACCACTGCTCCGCGTTTGGGGTCTGCCTCGTATCCCTTCACGGGTTCTCCAATGCCTGGGCTCGTCCGTGGTTCATCTGTGGGTCCGGGTGCGCAGGCCCCCAGCCAGGGAGAGGGCGCAGCGTGGGGGTCTTGGCGGAGTGCTCACATCTTGATGGACTGAAGCAAGGGTGGACGTGTCCTCTCACCACTGCCATCAAAGGCAACAGGTGTTCTAGAAACGCAGATGGCTCAGACTCCCTTCTGCTCCTGCCTGGGGAGCTGTCAACCTCTCGTTCTGTTGTCCCTCCTGCAACGCTGTTTGTCTGGTGAACTGAATGCCCTTCCAGGAGAGCTGCGCCCCTGGGAAGCTGCGGACCGTGTTAAGACTTTGTGGGGAGCTCGTGGGGCACGTGGGGGTGTTTCTGAGCGCTTCCCTAGAGGATGGTACTCCAGGGGGTTCTTGTCTGCTCCATGCCTGTAACCCCGTTTTCTCAGCGGTGTGTGTGTGGGGATCCCCGAGGGAAGGGGGTCCGCTTTCCCGTTGGAGCAATGCTGTTTTCGGGGTTGCATTCCCGTCCACAAGCTTGGCAACAAACGTGGGAAGGCTAGCCCCGGTCGCAGAGCGGGAGGGCCAGGAGTGCCCCCAGAAGTCAGCTCTGCCCAGGTTCCGTCAGTCTTGGCCGCGGAGGGTGGGTGGTGAGCGAACGGGGGCGGGGTGGGGGCGTGTCAGATGGCGAAGCTGCCCCGAGGGGGGTGCGGGAGTGGTCAGGGGAGAGGCTCCGAGTAAGGTGGGGACATTCTTGGGACCTGCCCCTGCAGATGCATCTGGGGGGCAAAGGAACGGGCTGGGGCAGCTCAGTGCCGAGTACTTAGGACGCGCCGAGCCCTGGGACCTGCTGTTTTTCTTCAGGGGTTCCGTCCCCTGCCGCGGCGGCTCGGGAGGCCCGCTCCGTCTCCTGAGGGAGAGCCCTTCTCCAGAGCCTGCGCCGTTCACCAGACCTGGCCTGGGGAAGGCCGGCTGGATGCCACCCTGGCCCTGCCTCCCGGACCTCTCAGGATCTGAAGGATTCTCCCCAGTGCAGATGCGGCTTTTCAGTCTGGCCTCCTGTGGGGAGAGTGATCGTCCCTCGTCCCTCTCCCTGTCTGATTCGGTGCGTGGGACTCGCTTCTCACCTCTCTGGAGACCAGGGTTTCGCCTCCTTTTGTTGTTGCTGATGGCTGGGGGCCTGGGGGGCACCTTGTCATGGGGGTGGGCTGTGCAGAGCCTGCTTCCTGCCTGGCGTAGGCCTCTGCCAGAAGCTGGGGGCTCTGCCACCTTCCGGATCTCCGGATCTTGCTCCCACCCCTGCACTGTCCCCTTGAGCTGTGAAGCCGGGAGGATTCCTCCCCAAGGGAATCAGTCTGGGAAGTGGCCTTTGCCCACCAATATTTTAGTTTTTTTTTTAGATTTTATTTATTTGACAGAGAGAGAGATCACAAGTAGGCAGAGAGACAGGCAGAGAGAGAGAGAGAGAGGAGGAAGCAGGCTTCCCGCCAAGCAGAGAGCCTGATGCAGGGCTCGATCCCAGGACCCTGGGATCATGACCCGAGCCGAAGGCAGAGGCTTTAACACACTGAGCCACCCAGGCGCCCCAAATATTTTAGTTTTTGTACGTGGCTGGGTTCCCTGCGGGATGGGCTGTGGTCCCAGCACACGTGCAAGTGTGTCTTTCTCTGCTGCCGCCCCTGTGTAAGGGCTGTCACTGGCCAGCCCCCCGAGTCCTGCCTGAGTCCATGGCTCCCAGCGTGGCTCGTCCTCACTACTCGTGGGTTCTGTATCTGCAAATCCGCTCATTCCCTGAAGTTCTCACCATGCTTTCCTGCTCGTTCGTGGATGTGTGCTTAGTGGCTAAAAAATCTGAGTCTCCCTCACGCTTGTTCCTGTGGGTGAGATGGCTTCGGGCCCCTCACTTTGCACGTCCAAGCCCCAGTTCTCTTTTGTGAAATAAAGAGGATAGAATGTACAGGGATGGGCTGTGTTGAGATTTAGGATGAGTCTGGTGAGATGTGTGTGTCTGTGTGTGCTTTTCCGCGGGAGCCATGACGCGTTCCCGGCTGCTGTAGGGAGCACGCGTGGACGCTGTTAGCTCTGTCCACGTAGCCCCGTCCTGGCTTCCACAGCTGAAGACACTGAGGTTTAGCAACCGGGATTGACCCCCGGGCCCTGGCCGCAGAGTGCGTGTGACTGCCGTGCCGTCCTCCCTTGTTTCAGGACACGCGGTTCCCTCTACCTGCGGGGGAAGGTGGACTCAGCCCTCCCCAGCAGGCGCTCGTGTCCTCTGGGCCTGTCCTCTTCCTGCAGATGGGCCGTGGTTTGGAGACAGTCCCTGCTCCTTCCTTTTCTGTGCTCTGAGGGCCCTGGCCACCCTATCTCGTCCTCTCTGAAGCCCCGTGAGCTGTGTGGCCCATGGGCCCGACGGTGGGGGACCCTGGTGCAGGGCAGGTGGTCCTGCCGCTGTGGCCTGTGGCTCCTTGGAGCCCTGGTGCAGGGGACGTGCCCGGCGGGGGACGCGCGCTGCCTTAGCTCCTCCCTCTTACCTCTTCTGTCCTCCTCTGATGAGGGTCTTAATTCAGGCTGGGCCTCAGACACTTGCTGGACCACTTCCTGCAAGGTCAGACTTCATTGTTCCTGCTCTTTAACGAGCAATTGTGGTTACGTAGACCTTTTACACCGCACAGCTGGGGGGCACGAAGGGCATTCCTGGGGCTGTACAGCTGCCACCACTGTCCACCGCCAGAACCTCTTGTCTTGCAAAGCGCCCAGGAAACTTGCTGCCTGTCCCTGCGCCCAACCCCTGGTGCCCGCCCGACCACTCTCTGTCTCTGATTTTACTACTTTAAGTGCTTCCTGTGAGTGGAATCGTCCAGCATTTGCCCTTTATGTGACTGTCCCATGTCCTCAAGGCCCATCCAAGTGTCCGAAGTGCCGTCCTTTAGAAGGCTGACATCGTGTGTGCAGATCGACCACATTTGTTCTCCTCCGTTCGTCTCCTGATGGATGTTTGGGTGGTTTTTAACTTTCGGCCGTGGTGAGTAACTGTGCCTGCCCTGTGTGCCGCAGGCTCTGACTCTCCATGGAGCTGCTTAAACACTTCTTTTTAAATTTAGAAAGGAAGCACGTGCGTATTTCTGAACTATGCAGAATCCAATGTCTATTTGTGATGGGGAAGGTGTGGGAAGCCATAAAGAAGGAAATAAAGTCATCTGTAATTACTTCCTGTACGTGTGCATGCGTACGTGTAAATGCATAGGTTTTCAGGTAGAACCGGCATTAGGTGATCTCATAATGGTGTTGGGTGTATTGTTTTCACCTACAGTAGTGTGATTATTTTTCAGTCATTAAGTAATCTTTGACAATGTGAGTTTCCTTCTCATTTTATATGGAGGCACAGTCATTGGCTCAGCAGCCCCCGTGAGCTTTTGGTTGTTTTTTTTCTGTTATAAATAACACTTAATGAGTATTGCACGCAGTGCTTTGCCTCTGCATTTGATTAATTTTGCTGAACAGGTTCAGAAAGTGGAATTAGTGGGGCAGAAGGCAGCAGTGGCTAGTTTTACGGGTCTTGGTGCCCGCGGAGGCAAAGCCGGGATCGCCTCTGGCTGCAGGTTTACCGCCGGCAAGACGGCAAAGGGCTCTCACCACTGTTCGCTCTGCGCAGAGTCTCACGGCAGTTGTTTCCTTTCTCTGACTTTGGAATCCGCTCTTAAAACCCAAGACTTTGCACCTTCCTTCTTACGGGTAAAGCTTGGGAAGAGACAGAGGGCAGCAGAGCAGTGACGGGCACAGGAGGGCAGAGCCCAGGTTGTGTGCTCGTGGGGCGGCAGTCAGCGTGGCCTTTATCCTGCCGTGGTGCCCGAGCCAGCGGTGGGGGCTCAGGGCAGACCTGACCACGCCCCTCACTGTGGAGCGTTGGTGCATCTGCTCTGGGCTGGGCACTGAGCCGTGTGCTGGGAGCCACCGTCCCCTTCTGTCCTCACGGAGCTCCCAGTCAGGGCTGCATCCCCTCCCCGCCCCGGACGGGGACTCTTCTCTTGTGGTGTCAGCCCAGACGGTGTTTTTCCTTGTTGGTTTAATGCGCTCATGAGTATTTCTGCATGTTTCCAAATGGTTCAAGGTAAATGTACAAAAATAAGAAATGGCATCGTTGGCTGTGTTCTTGCTAGAGAGGAAGTCAGTGATTAAGAGAAACCGAGCTGATAGGAACAGATGTTACCCTGCATTCTCTAATCTGTGTTCTTTGGATTGCTGAATTATAAAATGTGTTCCTGGAGGAGGGTGGGGAAGGAATTGGGCTGTAAATGAAATCTGGGCTTGTTTAATCCGCTTGGCTTCTCGGTGTGAATGGAGGTGGGTTCTGATTCAGTGTTCGGTCTGAGTGCTGTGCCTGTGGTCTCTTCTCTGTCTGGAGGGCCCAGCACCATGGCCTGGACCTTGGTGGGTGAGAGCCCCTGGATGCTTCTGGTGGTCCTGTCCCCACGGACACGCTCCATGAGCCCCCTCGTTGTTTCAGGGGACGCCCTCCGAAAGCCTCGCCCTCAGAAGTCCGTCACGTGGTACTTGGATGATTTATTCTTCATGCTCTACCCTTCCTTGGAGAAGTTTGAGGAAGAGCTTCTGGAACTCCTTATCAGCGATCACTTCCGCGAGGTACTGTTTCACATGGTGGAACTTACTCTGAACCGTGGAGATGCAGGGGGCCCAGAGGTGGGGAGGCGGTCAGCCTTAGATGCCACCAGGGTAGGCGGTCCTGTGTGCTCCCGCCTTCAGTGGCTCGTGAGGGACACCTAGCCTGTTGTATTAGCCTTGGTGGGACGAAGGTACCGTTATCCCGAGACCCTAACGTTAGTTTCATTATATATTAAAGCAGACTTCATTTAAAAGTGTGTTAAATCACCAAATGAGCATAAGGAAACCAGTAAAATAATCTTCATTTACAAAAAGCATTAGCAAGATATTTGGCTCACTCTAAGGACATGACTAGAGGTCTTAGTCATTTTATCCCAGCAGACCCGCTTTCTGTGGCAGGGGTCCCCGTCTCAGGGTCCAGTTCTGCCTGCCTATGTGACACATTGCCATAAACTCTTGGTGGTCACGGGCCACAGCTTGTCCCCACTTGGCCTTGGGACTGGTAGCTCCCTTTCCTGTATGTTCTGTGTCCAGACCCTTGCGTTGCTTCCCTCAGGCTTCAGGTGTTGGTGCAAACCTGACCGCCCTGACAGGCCACCTGAGTGTGCGGCTAAGGCCACAGCCCCTTCCTCCAGCAGGCTCTGTCCAGGTGTCCCCCTGCTTCCTTTCTCCCGGTGCTTGGCTGTCCCCAAGAGCACCTGCTTTCCTTACCTGGTCGTTGCTCTATCATCCGTCCCTCTGTGGAGTATCTGTACCAGGAGGACAGGGTCATGGCTGGGTTCACCGTTGCGCCCGAACGAAGTGCATCAGGGTCGGCCCATCGCAGGTCTTTTGCGCTTCTCGGTGTGACAGTGAGTGGTTGCGTCAGCAGGAGCCCGTCCTAGCAGTGGTGAGGTGAGCAGGGTCTTAGTGACACACATGCACACACTCACAGGTACACATGCGCACACGTGCACACACCCACACACGTGCACGCAC
>NW_019154122.1:16187744-16250198 GCF_002288905.1 Enhydra lutris kenyoni
CGGACACACACGCACGCACACACGTGCACGCACGCTCACAGGTACACACGGACACACACGCACGCACACACGTGCACGCACGCTCACAGGTACACACGTGCACACATCCACGCACATACGTGCACGCACGCTCATAGGCACACACGTGCACACATGCACTCCTCGAAGGGACGGACTGGTTTTGCTCTCTGCGCATTCCTGACAAGGTAGCCGTACAAGGTCTCGTGCGAAACAGGAGCACAGTGCAGGGGCTGGCGGAGCGCTGTCCCGCTGTGGCTCCCGCCCTGCTCTTCCTGCTCGGTGCGGACTGCGTGAGGAGGAGGTGCTTTATGGTTAGCGTTGTTGGATTTTACGTTTTCCCATTAAAGTCGCTTTACTGTGTATTTTTACTACTTTGTATTTAGTTCCCATCCAGCTGGTAGCTACTGTCCTGCCTCTGTCGCTCCATTTTCATTATCCCGAGACGAATAGGCTGGCTTTTGGTCTGCTCAGCTTGATTAATGAGCAATGAAGAAAACTTGAAGATTCAGGAATCGTTTCGCCACGATCACATAATTCAATACACAGTAGTCGCCTGGAGGACTGTCCTTGCTCATTTGTTAAAGCACCTGTACATTTTTTTTTCTCAAGATGAAACACTTTAATATCCAGCGATCACTTTGGGACAGATTCTGTGTTTATCGGTTTATGACTTACCGCGTCCATACGCTCCCTCTTCCTGCTGCCCCTTTGGCCCCGAGCCTCCGGAGACTGAGTCTGGGGCCGGGCAGAGGCGCCTCAGGGGCCGTGGGCTGCTGCACTGAGGCTCACGTTTGCTGCATCTTGGGAATTGTGCTCAGCCGTGGCAACCTGAGCCCGAGTTTGAGGACTGCCCCACACCCGGGGGAGGGCGTGTTGGGGTGGAAAGCCCAGAGAAGGCCGTGCGGTGAGGAAACCCACAGCAGCCTAGAAAATGCCCGAAGGCCAGCGGTTCTTGGAGTTGCCTGTCATTCGCTTGGACTCATTTTCGCTGGGCACCCTCTGATCCGGAAATGCCTGGGGCGGCCGTTACAGTTTCTTCTCTCTGCTTGCCTCTCCCCTGGGAGCTTCTGCCCTTTGGCCCAGGGGCTGACCCTGCGTGCCCTTTGCTTTCCTAGGGGGGCATTCCGCTGGACGGCAGCGCGCTGGAGATCTTGGAGCGCCGCCTGTGCGTGGGCGTGCACAACGGTCTGGGCTTCGTGCAGAGGCCGCAGGTGGTGGTGCTGGTGCCCGAGCTGGACGTGGCCTTGACGCGCTCTGCCAGTTTCAGCAGGAAAGTAGGCTCCTCCTCCAAGGCCAGGTATGCTCGCCAGGGTGTGAGGAGTAGCTCCGTGGAGCAGGGAGGTACGAGGGTGCATGTAGCTGGGGGTCAAAGTGAGGTGGAGCTGTTTTTGCATGGAAAGTGTGCACTCGTCCGCCGGGGCTTCTGTCCTGGTGTCTCTGTTTCCTCTTGCTGACTTCTGCGCGTTAGGAGCAGACCTCAGTGATGTCCCATTGGAAAAGTCCTGATGTGTGCTGTGACACTTTGGAGTTAGCATGACAGGTGCCTCCCGCTGTGGCTGCTTGAGGTCTGAGGAGACCCTGGCATGCTTTCTCCCACCGGGCCTGCGAGCAGGGTCACAGATGGCGGGGAACCAGCAGGCAGGAAATTCTGTCGTTCTGTTCAGTCCTGTGTTCCCAAGTCAGAATCAGAGAGCGCTCCGAGGGGTGCCCCATGTGAAGCCGGCAGAGACTGGTCCCGGAGGACGAGCCTCCCTGGAGACCTGGCCATATTGGCTGTCCTCCTGGCCTAAGCTCTGGCAATTTGGAGCAAGTGATTGAGGCACCTAGAGAGGCTCTGGTTTGGAAGCTACCTTGGGGGCTGAACACACAGCAGAGCTCAGCGGCATCATTGGGGGCACAGACAGCATCCCGCGGCGGGTAGAAGGCAGTAGGAGCCCTGCCTGACCTGCCGCTGCTCCGTGTTCTTGATGCAGCTCCGGAAACCAGGCTCTGGTTTTGAGAAGCCGCCTCCGACTCCCTGAGATGGTCCGTCACCCTGCGTTTGCCATCGTCTTTCAGCTGGAGTACGTGTTTAACAGCCCTTCTGGAGTGGACGGCAAGGTGAGAAGGGCCCTGGGCTCTGTGCCCTGAGGAGAAACGAAGTCGCCACTAACGTCGTTTCTGTTAAATAACTTAGTGCAATTACCATCAGCTGTGTGGACAGCACGTGCGGCCTGGGATCACGGAAACGGCTTCTTGCTAGTCGCAGAGCTTTGTCACAGTCATTTCCTGTCTTTATGGTCATAGACTGTTCTGCTGGCCGGCGGTGATCAGTAGCTCGGTAGGCACGCGTGAGAGCCTTGATTCACAAATATTGCATCGGTAAAGTGTTTAAAGAATGAGTCTACTTTAATGCAGTTTTCACATGATCCTTAGTAAAGCTCGAATCTGCACAAGTGATACATATTTTCTTACTGTGACCTTGTGTCTGTGTCATAACTAAGAGTCTGTGCAGTTCACTTGGAAGACGACAGAAGACCCTTGAGTGACACAGGTTTGAACTGTGCGGGGCCATTTACAACCAAAAAAGGTTTTTTTGGTAAATACAGTATGTAAGTGTGTTTTTTCCTTACGATTTTCCTTAATGGCATTTTCTTTCTTCTGGTTGGTTTTATTATAAGAACACAGCATATAACACTTATTACTTTTGAAACGTGTTCGTCGGCTGTTCCTGCTACTGGCCAGGCTTCTGGTCAGACTGTAGCTGTTAGGAGTTACGTTTTTGGAGGAGTCGAAAGTTCCTGCAGGCCTTGGATGGCGCGGGGGTTGGAGTCCCTCCGCCCCATGTTACTTGGGGCTCAGCATGTAGCACAGAGGCGACATTCACATCACTGATGGGGCCGCTTTGGAAACCTCAAATCAGGCTGTACTTAAGATTCGGTCTTCTGTTTGCAAAAGCAGATGTCAATTTAACATGTCGATTTGAAGTAAAAGGATGACAAGGCGCCTGCCCTGAGGACCAGCTGGCCAGCGTCGTGGCACTGCGGCTGGAGGGCCAGGGCTGAGGACGGTCTTGGGGCAAGCCTTAGGAGGGGGAGGGCGGTGCTGAGCGGCGGTGCTGTTTTGTGTTCTCATCTGCCCTTTGCCGTGCACAGCTCAGGGCGGCAGGATCCGGAGTCCCGAGCAGGTGAGCAGATCCAGAGGCAGGCATCCTGATTGTGGCCGAACAGGTGGTCACCATCGTTGCAGTCAAGCTGTCGTTCGCAGCTCCGCTCTTCTTTATTTACTACCAGACAAGGCAGCCGGAATGCAGCGGCGTGAGCGCGCGTGGCAGCATGGGGTGGGCGCCCCGGGCTTGAGGGGGACAATACCAGGAGGGAGGGACTCCGGGGCCGGCACCCAGGGCTGCCTGGGAAAGGAGACAGGGAGGAGTCGGCCCAGCTGCCCGTGGGCCTGGCGCCCCCGCGTCTTGCAAATGTGCAGAGAGCGTTCCCTCCGAATGCTGGATTACAGTTTGCCCGCAGTTACGGGTCTGTACGTGGAAACTGATGTGTCACGTGACGCTCCGTGGTTATTTGTTGACCCTTCCTGGAGACGCTTACCCAGCGCAGGTGGCTTTGCCACGTGTTGCCGCTTTATGGAGCTTCTGGAGGGCGGCGTGTAATGGCTCATTGGTTCTTTGTGGCGCGGAGGTCTCTCCTGACGCAGGATGTTGGATGCCGTGGTGTGGCCATCGGCTGCTCTTTCTTAGGTGCAGCCGCGAGGGGGTGGTCCGCACGGAAGCCTGCTGTGTGCGTGGAGAAGCAGGGGGCCGCGCACCCCAGGGGCAGGCCTGAGTCGGACGGGTGTCCACGTTGGAGGGGAGGGCGCAGGGGCGCTCCTGGCCCTCGTCCTTCCCCAGGAGTATCCGTGAGTCGGGGGTGTGGCCTGGGGTGCGGGGGACAGCTGCAGCCAGCACGGCCCGGGTTCCTCTGCGGGCGGTCACGGAGCACGTGTTCACTGGCCTCCCACCTGCGAGTCTCTTTCTCCCTTCCTGTCCCTGTGAGAGAGCTTCCCCCGGTGGACATTTCACAGGTAAACTGAGGCAGACTGCATAGGAAAATGAACCAGCTAGCTCAGCCAGCCGTGTGCACAATCCTGTTTTGTCCACACCATCTCCTACAACCTGTTTTGATTTATTTTGAGGCAAATTCCAGTCATTGCCTGCTGTGATGACTGTGAACGTTGTGGCACGTATGATCTTTTCTTCTTTTAACTTTTTTATTTTGGAAAATTGCAAATATGAAGGGAGAGAGAAACCTGGACCTGGCAGGGTGCCTGCCTCCGCTCCTCCCGCCCCCTGTCCCTTGGCCCCTGTCACTCGGTCCTTGACAGCCCGTCGCTGCCTCCGTGAGCGGTCCACACGTGTCCCCAGACGATGGGGCTGCTGCCGCAGTGCCCTGTCACAGCAGAAAACTGAGGCAGATTGTCCGCTGCCACCCAGTGTCCAGTCGGCCTGCGCACCATTTCTCAAGTACTTTACAGAATCAGAAGTAGAAGAGCCGAAACATAAATGTGCTTTTCTTTGGAAAATGATTTCTGAGCCAGGTCTTCCGCACAAGGGGAGCCATCGCGTTCTCCCTCACGGATGCCACTTCTGTTGCCGAGACCTGTTCTCAAGATGTGTTCCTTAGGTCTCGTGTCCTTTTATGGCTGACGCTTGAAGTAACAGAACGGGCCTGTGTCACCGGCGTGTCAGACCAGGAGCCAGAGGCTTCTGTCTCCTGAGGCCCCTTTGAGTCTCGCCCCTGCAAGTGGCAGATGGGGAGAAACCGTCGGGCTGAGAGGGTTTCTAGTTCCTACCCAGTCACCTGAGTCCGAGAGCAGTTTCTGGGTCCTGAGTATTTTGGTAGTCATGAAACACAGACCAGAAGGACCGAGAAGACACGCTCCTCGTTGGTAACCTGTTGTGAAGTCTGCACACCTTTTAGTCGGCCAGAACAGCTAAAGCCCTTTGTAATTTGTCTCTGGCCGAGCTGCCAAGAGCCAGAGGAAGCACTTTTCCCCTCTGGGAGGTAGGGTACGTGGGGCAGCGTGCCCGTATCAGGCGGCCTGTTTGCAGAGAGGTGTGGGCTCCCTCAGTGCTGGCTGACGGGGACGTTGACAAAGCAGACGCCCTCGATCGTGAGAGAACGGCAGAATGAAGGCACTGTGGAAACAACCAGACCCAGAGTCTTCGGTGCATCTTCAGGTGAGAATAAGTGCAGATCCCCGGGGGCCTGCCGGGGGCTAAAACCGTCCTTTTCGTGGCGTCACATAGCAAAATAACTTCCAGCTCTCCAGAAGGTAAATGTTAGCTAATTTATTATTTATGTATGTCCTAATGTTCTCTGACAAAACAAGCCCATATAACAAAGATCGGAGTGTTTGCCAGGTGCCTGGTCCTCAGAGCTGAGTATTTTGATGTTCTGTATTTGGCACATGAATATTATGCCTTGATTTATTCTGAAAATGATGTACATTTCAACATTTAGAACTTGGAAATATAAAAGTCTTGAGGGTTTTCTGGAATTCTTTCAGGATAACCTGGCTTGTCCCCTGGAGCACGCTGCCCTCCAGACAGCGTGGCCGCCTTTCCACCCGCTCAGCCCAGGCTCTGCCCTCATCTCCTGGAGTCAGCGGGGCTGAGTGCCCCCACCCACATGGGTGGACGCTGACGGAGAGGGGTCTGCGGCCGAGTCTTCTGCTTTGTCCTGAATGTTGGAGCCCAAAGTGCTTATGGCTTTCGGAATGATATCAACTCACTTTTTGAAAATTGTTTTTTTGGTTTGTCTTTTTCAAAAATATTTTATTTTACTAAGAAACTCACACAGCCTAAAACAGTTTTAAAGGGTATAGTGCAGTGGCTTTCTCACTTTTTTTTCCCTGATGTCTTTTCTTTCTCGTGGAAACAATGCACGTATCACAAGCTTTTCCATCTTAACTCTTCTCGAGCACACAGTTCTGTGGCATCAAGCGCGTTCACGTGTGCTGTGGGGCCGTCACCTCGTCCATCCCCAGAAGGCACGTCCTGTGAAATCGTACAGTATTTGTCCTTTCGTGGCTGGTTTCTTACACTCGGACTTACGTGCTCAGGGCCCTTCCACCGTGTGCCGTGTTGGAGAACTTCCTTCCTTCTCACGGCTGCAGACGGCTGTCTCGCGCGTCGGAGTTCTGCGCATCCGGCCATGGGTGGCTGGGCCTGGGCAGCTTCCCCATTCCAAACGCTGCGGATAACGCTAACACGGACACGCGCACACGCTATCCCTTCGAGACCCTCCACTCGGCCCTCCTGGGCAGCGGAAGCAGAATTGTTGGCTTGTGTGGTCGTTGTGTTTTTCGTGTTTTGAGGAGCCCCACACCGGTTTACGCAGCGGCCACGTCCGTTTACGTTCCCACCGACGGCGCGAGGGTCCTGCTTCCTCCGCAGCCTCGCCCGCCCTCGCTGTTTGGCGTGTGAAGGGGGTGAGGTGGTGTCGCGCTGTGGTTTGGATTCGTCTCCGTGGCGGTCAGTTCCGCCGAGCATCTCATCGCCAGCTTGCTGGCCTGTATCTTCGTCGGGGGAGTGTCTGTCCGAGTCCTTTGCCTGGTTTGGGTCGGGTGGTTTGTTGTTTGTTGCAGGGTTCAGGACTTCTCTCCGTGTTCTGGCTGTGACTCTTTGATCAGATAATGTGGTTTGCAAATTTCTTCTTTCATGTTACTGGGGGTGAGCTTCTCCGGCTAATTAATAAAGCGTCTACGCGGTCTGGGGCAAGTCTTTGTGGACACACATTTTCACTTGTTGCCGAGGGCTGTGGGACCGCACTCCGGGTCCGGTAGATCCGCGCTGCCTTTCCAAGCACAGCCTGTTTCTCCTAAGTGTTTGCGCCGCGGCTGTCTGTGAAGGACGGCTGCTCCACGCCCTCACCAGCTTCTGGTTTCGTCTGTCTTTTTAGCTTCAGCCTTTCTCCTGGGTGTGAACATGGTTTTAATTTGCCTTTCCCTGATGACCAGGCATGAGTACGTGTTCTGTGCTTGTCAGCCATCCCTACTCGTCCTTCAGGACGCATCCAGGCCATTGTTTTGGTTTGTGTGTCTTTTTGTTACTGGGTAGATGGGAGTTCCTTTCATATATTTTTGCTATAAACCTTGTATCAGATACATAGATCGCGAATACTTTTTCCGCAGCCTCTCACTTGCCTTTCCATATTCTTAACGTTTTTCTTGAAAAAAAAAAAAAAGGCATAGTAGGACTTTGTATAATTTCTTTAAAAATGTTTTGTTTGGACATGATTTCAGACTTACAGACAAGTTACAGAAATACGGGGACTACTGGTCTACGCCTCGCCAGACGCACGGGTTCATACCCGCCACATCGATTTGTCTCGACTTGCTGGTTCACGTCTGCTTTTCTGTGTTCTCCGTATGCACACGCAGGTCCACGTGTGTATTTTTTGTGAACTCTCTGGGAGTGATTGCGGACATCATGGCCCCTGACCCCAGACGCTTCAATGTGCATTTCCGAAGGCGCAGTGCCCTTCCATGGGTGCAGACCACAGCCTGCCGGGCTCAGCAGCGAGTGGGGCTGTAATCTCCACTGTAGTCCCAGCCTGCTGGTGACCCCGCGTGTCCCTGATGGCCTTGCTTTCCAGGGCAGGGCCCGAGGTGGTAGAGTTCCTGCCTCTGGGGCCGCCTCTGGTCTGGAGCAGCTCCACAGCCTTTCTTTGGCTTTCCTGATTTTATTATTTTTTTTAATAGGAATAGTTTCCTTCCTTTTAGAAATTAAAAAAATTTTTTTTTTTTAGTTTCAGAGGTAGTTTCATCAGTTGCCTATAACACCCAGTGCTCATCACAGCACGTGCCTTCCTCCATGCTGTCACCCAGTTACCCCTCCCCTCCAGCAGCCCTCAGTTTGTTTCCTATGGTTAAGAGTCTCTTAGGGTTTGTCTCCGTCTCTGATTTTGTCTTATTTTATTTTTCCCTCCCTTCCCTTGTGATCCTCTGTCTTGTTTCTTAAATTCCACATATGAGTGAGATCATATGATAATTGTCTTTTTCTGACTGACTTATTTCACTCAGCGTAATACCCTCTAGTTCCATCCACGTCAATGCAAATGGTGGGTATCCATCCTTTCTGACGGCTGACTTTCCCCTGCGTATATGTATAGACCGCCTCTTCTTCATCCGTTCATCTGTGGATGGACATCTAGGCTCTTTCCATAGTTTGGCTGTTGTGGACATTGCTGCTATGAGCATTCGGGTGCACGTGTCCCTTTGGATCACTACATTTGTCTCATTGTGGTTTTGATTTGTATTTCCTTGATGCCGCGTGATGTGGAGCACTTTCTCATGTGTCTGTTGGCCATCTGGATGTCTTCTTTGCAGAAATGTCTGTTCATGTTCTCTGCCCATTTCTTGACTGGACTGTTTTTTTTGGTTTTTGGTAAGTTCTGTATAGATTGGTAGAAACATTTGAAAGCGTGTGCTCCTCCTGTTGGATTTGGTGACGGTTCCTCCTGATGGAGTCAGCGTCTGCGTCCCAGCTGGGACACAGCAGTGGGGTGGGTGTGTCCCTCAGGGTCCCCCGTCAGAGGGGTGTGCTGTCCAGTTGGCCTGCTTAGTTTGGTCAGGTGTTGTGTGATGTCGCCACTGGACGGTTACTGGTTTTGCCCTTGCGGCTAGTAGGCAGTCTGGGGAGACCCTGTAAGGCCCTCCCCTAACCGTCCCTGGTTGGCCTCCGTTGTTGCCTTTCTCAGAGTGAGGATTCCAGCTCCACGTTGGGATGGACTCAAGGACACCTTTAAAAAAACAACAAAAAAAGAAAAACAAACTACTCTCCCTGATTATTTTAGTGCTCAGATTGCCCCAGAGCTGTCCACGGTCCTTCCAGGCTGTGTCCTTGTGATGTCCTCTGTCACGTTCTGTTCTCGGAGCAGTTTTCTACATTCTGGCGGTGCAAGATGCCCTGGGCTCAGCTGGCATCCTCCCCGCTCCAGCCCCGACATCAGTCGTCCTGGGAGGAGCTATGGTTTCCCACCTCTGCCTTGTACTCAATAAACTTTTTCTTTGAGAAAAGTTTCAGATTTACGGAAAAACTGTGTAGATGATACGAGATCCCACGCACCCGTCCCCAGTTCTGCTGCTGTTAGCCTCATTACTGCGGTACATCTGTCACAACTGATGAAGCAGTATTAATAAATGGTTACCAACCTAAGTCCGTGGTTTAGTTGAATTTCCTTCCCTAAAGTCCTTCTCTGTTCCAGGACCCCACTTGGGATGCCACACGTCAGGTAGTCATCGGGTCTTATGCGCCTCCGGACTGTGACAGTTTCTCAGATTTTCCTTGTTTCTGATGAGCCCTGGTTCTTTTTATTCATTTATTTTGATTTTTTAATTTACAAAAAAGATGTATGTATTTATTTGAGAGAGAGAGGTGGGAGGAGGGGCAGAGGGAGAGAGTCTCCGGCTGACTCTCTTCTGAGCACGGAGCCTGATGTGGGCCAGGTCCCGGGACCCCGAGATCGTGCCCTGAGTCAAAATCAAGAGCAGGTTTCTTAACTGCCTGAGTCACCCGGGCAGTCCAGCCCTGGTTCCTTTAAAGGGGATGCGTCCATGTCTGGATCTGGGTGCTAGGTGTGTCTTCGTTCCCCAGATCTGGTTTCGGTGGGCAGAGCTGGGAAACTCATCTGTGGAGACACACAGGCACACATATGCGCGCATGTGAGCACACATGTGTACACACTCTGTGTGCACAGACCTGGCTTAGGCCTGGAGTTCTTGCCGATTGCCGGCCATCTGGCAGGGCTCTCCAGCCTCCTTCGGCATGTGGCCCTCCCTCCTTACCTGCACGTCAGCCCCTGTGCAGGGTCACTCCACCGTCACTGCTGAGAGAGGCGGGTCTCCCAGCCCGCGTTCAGGGCTCTGGAAGAGTCTTGGAGCCCCTCAGCCTTGCCCCAGCGGGGTGCCCCTGCTGTTGCCCCAGCCCAGGCGGGGACCAGGGCCGTTGCTCCAGGGCTGCTGCAGTGGGTGGGCGCAAGGGGACACACGTGTGTGTTCTTGGCTCCCGTTCAGCGTGCGGGGGGCTGACTCCGCGTGTGTCCCCTCCGTCACAGCAGGCTGGCCACAGATCGCTTCGCCTTTCTCCGGCTGCCTTTACTCCATCATGCTGCACAGTTCATGGATTTCCTGCGTTTGCAGAGCTCGGCCATTGGCAGGGCCTCGCCGTTGGACGCGGTGCAGGGACTGCCGTCTGTGCACTTGCCGGCCTTGTGCCGCGTGCCCAGGAGGGCTTGCTCGACTGAGGGCTGGGGGTGGCCCTTGCCGGCCGTGGTGTTGTCAGGCTCTGGGGTCTGCTGCTCGGGGTGGGGGGTGAAGCGGCATTGCGGTGAGTGACCGAGAGAGGAGCCGACCATGTGGCGGTTTGTGGGTCGTCTGGTCCCTGCCTTTGCCCGCCTTCCTGGCGTGCACTTGCAGGTCCTCCTCATGTGCTGTGCTTGGTGAGGGAGGGCATCGCGCTCTCGGGGCATGTGCAGAGGCCTTCTCCCTCCCACTTGGCCGTCCGCCTTTTCACCCACACGCCTGTTTCTGGCCACATCCTCCTCTGCTCTGGCAGCTGTGACGAAATGCCTGTGAACTCAGACACGTAGCCCTCCTGGCGCTGGGCCTGAAGTCCAAGGTCACGGGGTAGCAGGTTTCGTTCCTGGTGAGGCCAGACCTTGCAGCCGTTGCCCTGGTGTGTGTGTGCGCGTGCGCGTGCGTGCATGTGTGTATGCATGTGTGCCCTGGTGTGTGTGTGTGTGCGCGCGCGTGTGTGTGTAGCGGTGGGAGGTCTCCTCTCTTCCTCTTCTTGCAAGGACACTGTTCCCCCCCGCCCTGCCTTCAGAGGACTAGTCACCTCCCGAAGGCCCCTCCTCTAGGTGCCATCCCACAGGGACTTGGGGCTTTGACCTGTGGGTCTTGGGGATGCAGACCTTCAGCCCATGGCCTCTTGGCCACAAAGAACCTCTTTCGCTGCAGTCAGATCGACCCGTGCTGACTCGCGCTGAACGTGGCTTTGAGTCGTCGTTAGAGAGCCTGTCCTTCCTCCCGTGCGGGCTCATCGTGCTTCCTCCTCTACACTCACCCTGTGCTGTCCTGTTGCCCAGGCCGCCTGCTAAAAAGGCCCCGCATGCCGCTGGTTTCGGTGCCTGTTCCTGGCGTCCTGGGTCTCTGCTCGAGCTTGTGTCTGCGTCAGTGTGCGCCGCTCTGCCTGTCCCTGTGCCCGGGCCATGGGTGTGGGTCCCCTGGGAGAGCGGCTGCCACCCCGCCGCTGCTCCTGCCCCCGTCCCGCTCTCCCTGCGTGTGTGTCTCCGCACGCTCAGGGGCGAGCTCGCGGGTGTTTCTGCTGGGATTGTGTCACACGTGGAAGTGAACGTGGGGAGTGTTGATGTCATGATTGTGTTACTGTGTCCTGACCAAGAATGAGGGAAGTCTTTCCATTTTTGCTGACCTGTTCTTGTGTTTTCAGGAGTGATTTTTGAGGTTTAAATGTGGATCTCAAATGCTTGAACAGCCGATCGTGTTTACTCCTTGGTGCTTGACTTCTGCGCTGCTGGTGTCACCGGGACTTTCTTCCCTCACTTCTGCTCACTTCAGTCTGACTGTTTTTTGTGGACGGTTAGCATTTTTTACCAGCGCCTCCCATAGCTCTTATCATACACCACACGCTGCTTTTAAAATTAAACTGTATTTTGAGGTGATGACTGACTCACACGTGAGTCACGCCGTAGGAAATAATCGGAGGGATCTGTGCCCCTTTCCCACATCCCCAGCGTAAACCCTGTCTTCCCCGGGGCAGAGGCTCCGCTGTCCAGTCCCGCCTTCCGCTTTTCTTCCGGGTCTCGCAGCTGGCTAGTGCTCTCCACCACTGCATGCCTCCTTCCCGTCCCTCTCCTCTCCCCCTCCCAAGGCGATGCCTCCAGGGCTGGGATGGGGGTGGGGCGATGGGGGTGATGGGGGGATGGGATTGGGTGGGTCGTGGCTGCAGACAGCCTTTCCTGGAGTGCTGATTCCTGAAGAGGGCTGCCTTCCCCCAGGGCCCCTGGGCCCCCCTCACGGAAGGACCAGCACTGGCCCCGCACGGCCCTTCTCTGCAGTAGCGGCCACTCCAGACCTGTGCAGGCCCTTGTTGACCTGTGGGGGACCAGCCCTGAGGATTGGAGGGCCGTGCCCGCAGGAAGGACACCAGGCCGCCGAGCCTGAGCCCTGCCATCAAGGACACTGTCGGACCCAGGCGGAGGAGGGGAGAAGCGGAACAAGGCAAGGGGCAGGTTTTCCTGAGGAAGCAGGTGCACGTGCAAAGGCCACTGGGCTCTGCAGTCCATCTCCAGAGGCCCGGAGGCCACACGCCTGTCCCCCTCTCCAGGCACAGCTCCAAGCTCAGGACCATTTCGCCTTCGCTTCTTTAATTCATTGTCAAGTGACCACCTTTGTTGCTGAGGACCAAAGTGCTATGACCTTTTTAGCCAGGATGAAGCGTTGTCCCACGTTACGGTGCTTTCTTCAGACCACACACCCGTTCGTCACTGCTCGTGCGTGTGTTTGCAAGTACGCCACTCGGTAGAATGAAACGACTGTACCGTCTGTCAGATGATTGCTGTGCCTTTACATGGCACGTACTGTCATACACGCAGATTAAGTGAGTAATTAAGTGTCGTTGGGTTTCCTTTTGCACCGTGAGTGTGTAGGAAGGAAATTGGCCTGCAGACGCTGCCACGTGCACTGTCCGTCTGATTTACAAACGGCTTTGGCATCTAACTGACCGGTTTCTGGAAGGACGACTTCAGGCTGATGATGCCTGTCCCGTGAGTCTTTGCTTTGTGCGGTGGCATCACCCGGCCCTGGGTGCCTGTCTCTCTCCTGACCCTTCACCTTGCAGGCTCTTGGGCCTCGTGCAGTGCGCCGCAGTGGCCAAGGACCCAGTATTCTTTACGGAGACCGCTGGGACACGAGTAACCTGGAGCCGGCCTTGTTCCTTGCTGGTCGTCGAGCTCTGGCTGCTCTCAGGTGCCCATCAGTCATGTGGGCAGATGCCTGCCCCTCTGCAGGACGGGCCTTGGCCCCGCCGCTCGCGTTGGTGGTGGGCGTTCTTGGACGCGCCTGCACCCAGCCCGGGGCTGGCTTCCGTCCGGAGGCTTCAGGGGAGGATCGCTGGTGCCTCTCACAGGTTTCGGCAGCCGCGGTCCCCCTGGGCTCACAGCCATGTCCCTGCAGCTTCTGCCTGCACGTGGCCTCCCTCTGTCTCTCGCTCTCCACTCGCTTTCTGTCCTGCTTTGTCAGGACACTGGTCATTGGATTTGGGGCTCACCCGGATAATCTAGATCTCCTAATCTCGTAAGACTTAATTACATCTGCATGGACCCTTTTTCCAAATCACGTCACAGTCACAGCATTCAGGGCTTGGGCTGGGGACCTGCCTTTCTGAAGCTGCGGGGAGCCCCCACAGGGAGCCGGGTTATGGCGTTCCCATCAGGGCTGTCTGTTGGGCTCTGCCTGGGGCATGTTGGTGTGGCCCTTCTGTTCCCCAAACCCGGCTTACGCTCCAGTGTGCTCCTTCGGCCTCTTGTTTGCTGTTCTCATTAAAAGTCTAAATGGGGAACCGTTCAATGGTTTTCTCTCCCCCCCACCCCCCCTTTTTTCTCGTGAACGCAAACCCAGTTGGGCAGGAGAAGGTGTTACGAAGTAACTGACTTTATCTCAACCACTAGACTTCACCGCAGGAGGAGCCTTGTCACGCTGACCAGTCAAATAGGTGCTTGGATGCACCTGACCTCCTCAGAGCTGGGAACCAGGCTGGGGGGATCCGGGGCGCAGGGCTGGGCAGGCTCTCGCCTGCAGGTGTCAGCCCGGCCTGGTATTGCCACCGAGCCCTAATTGTTGCAGAAATCCTTGCAAAGGAATGATCAGCGGCTCGCGGATCATTTCTTCTTGTTGGAGCTGTTAGAGACGCGGGTGAGGGGAGGCGGATATGTGTGTAACCGACAGGTACTCCGCACGGGGAGGGCTGTTATCGATCGAGAACTAGGAAACCAAAGGAACTGTGAAATTGGAAGACTGCGTATCAGAATCACCTCATTTGAAAGATTAAACTAGAAGGACTGGCACAAATAGCATGACAACTTGGATACATATTTTACTTTTGATCCTGTAATAACCTGGGTCTTTTTTTTTTTTTTTTAATATTTTATTTATTTATTTGACAGAGATCAGAAGCAGGCAGAGAGGCAGGCGGGTGGCGGGAGGCAGGCTCCCTGCCGAGCAGAGAGCCCGATGTGGGGCTCGATCCCAGGACCCCGGGATCATGACCCGAGCCGAAGGCAGAGGCTTTAACCCACTGAGCCGCCCAGGCGCCCCTAACCTGGGTCTTATAAGGAGATGGCTGTTTACAAACGTAGTCTAGCAATGTTGGAATCTGCAGAGTGTTTTTTCGTGGCCAGTTTTGCTAATACAATTATAGTGATTTTAAAAAATATTTTGTTTATTTGAGAGAAAGAGCACGAGAGCTGAAGGCAGGTGTTTAACAGACTGAGCCGCCCAGGTGCCCCCAGAGATGTTGTTTTTAAAGAGCAGTGGACTTACAGTCCCCCTGTTGTCCTCTGACCGTTTGACGTCACCGCCGTCAGCTAGCAGGCGGGGAGCGGCAGGGTGGTCTGCGCACCTGACGCGTTTCGGACGTGCTGGGCAGGGTCACACGCGTAGGTGTCTTACTTTGCCAGTTCTTCGTACCTCCAGGATGTTCTCACTGAGCTGGCAGGGTGGCCGGGGCAGAGGGGGCGGCAGCCTAGCCCGTGATCGGAAGTCGGGGTCAGAACAGGCCCCACAGAAGTGAGGTTGGTCCGCTTATGATGGGGCCTCAGGAAGAGACATTGATTTGGGGCCAGACGCTGACTCTGGACTCTCATCCCATATGACCGAGGACGTGGTAGGACGGGAGACCGCTGGGCAGAGGAATATTTTGGACAGCCCGACCGGGGTGAGACGAGTGTGCTTCCTTTTCCATGTTGGGTGCTGCCCACACATCCCCTCAGCTGCGGTGGGCCCAGCTGACTGTGGAGTCGTGTGCGCTGGGCTCCAGCCAGAGTCCCTCCGTGTGCGTGTGTGACGATGTCCCGCGAACCCGAATGCCGTCATGTCCTGGCTGTGACAAGCAGGCGGGGTCTGTTGGGAGCCCCAGCTTCTCCGCCAGAGCCTGGCGTTCTCCTGTGGCTTCCAACAAGGCCTGTGTCCGTGGGGTCCCCTCAGCTTTCCTCTCCTTGGGGACGATGTCTTTTATCGCCACGGATGGCGCACAGGCCTCCCTTCCTTCCAGGAGCGTAATGCCCCTCCTTGTAGGCTCCCCTTGCCCATGGCCCGAATGGGGAGGGCTGCCTGGCTCAGCGGATGAGGCCGGTGGTTGAGACCACACGGGGTCACCCCATTCCTTTGCTGTCCCCATTGCGGAGGGGAGTAGACCACTCGCTGCTGCCCATGAGGAGGGCGTTAGAAGCGCTGTGCCTGTGCTTCAGGGACCACCTACCGCCTTCAGGTTTTTGTCCTCCTGCCTTACCACCCGCACCAGGCAGCAGGCAGAGGCGGGGGTGGCTCCTGCCCCGGGCTGGACAGTTTCAGTGACTCTGGTTGGGGCGCTGTGCCCTGGGGCTGGAAAGTGCCTTCCTGGGCTCCCAGTCCTCCCTGCCTGCTGAGTGCCCCGTGGCCTCTAGCCCAGAGCGGGCCTTCCCAGAGCCCTGACAAACTGCCTCCCGTGGAGCCTGCGGCCTCTGCCTGTTGGGGGCTCAGCCAGAGCTGGGGTGTCTGACGGCGCCTACCCCCGCCGCTAGTCTCACTGCCCAGCTGAGCAGGCGTTCCAGGCCTGGAGTGTGGCTTTATTCTTAATTTGGAGTGAGCGCATGAAGGTGGTGCCATTAGAGCACGCTGAGCCAAGCCTGAAACGGTGTTTGAGAAAACGGCCTGTCCTCAATCCCGGCTTTTCCTTGGTGCCTTCACTGGCTTCACTTGCCCAGTGAAAGAGAAGGCGGGGGAAGGAAGGCACAGAAAATCGGGCCTGGCCGGTTTCCCAGGCCCACACAGAGTCACATACGTGACATGTACCGTTTGTTATGAGCAGAAACGTAGCTGGAGAAAATGCGCGTGGATGGTCGCAGACGGAGTGTCCGCGGCACCCTGCGCCGTCTCTGACACCAAGTGTCATTCCCAGTGTTTTCCTAATAGCCGTGAGCTGAGCGGGTGCGGGCGAGGGGCAGCGTGCTTGCAGAGCCACACCAAGAGCCCCAGGGGAACAGGCAGGGTCAGCAGGGCGGTGTCGTCTTTAGAAGAGAGGCTGCTGCTGCCTTGAGCCGGAGGGGAGATCCCTAGAGGAGAGCTTGGGAGGGCAGGGGGGTCTCAAGGTGGGCGGCTGCTCCCGTGCCCTCCGAGCTTCTGTGTCGTGCCCTCCTGCCCCGGTTCCTTCTTCGTGACCCTGCCTGGCTGCACTGCTCCCTCCTGACATCTGCAAGGCGGGTCTGGTGTAAGTCAGGCACCGACACCGTTTCCCTCGTAGGCGGCCGCCGTCCCCTCTCCGTCCGGCGTGGCGTGTATGCACACAATTCGCTGGGCTGTTTGGAACCCCGTGCTGGAAGCCGGCTCCGGGAAGGTGACCTTACCTCTGCAGGGTGGGATCCGGCCCAACCCCTCGCACCGTCTGGTCTATAAAGTGCCCCCGGCCAGCAGGAGCTCCGAAGAGGTAAGTGGTTCAGATGCTCCTTAAGTGTGAGACTTTGCCCCTGAGCTTCTGGCAAGTTCATACGTTTTCAAAACCAGAGGTTGTGTCATGAGCAGATTTTTCTTTCTTTCTTTTTATTTTTTTATTTGATAGAGAGATAACATAAGTAGGCAGAGCAGCAGGCAGAGGGAGAGGAGGAAGCAGGTTCCCTGCTGAGCAGAGAGCCCGATGCAGGGCTTGATCCCAGGACCCTGGGATCATGATCTAAGCCGAAGGCAGAGGCATTAACCTGCTGAGCCACCCAGGCACCCCATGAGCAGAATTTTTTCCTGTCATGAATGTGCCCTTAAGGGACGAGCATGATTGCTGAGTCCCAGTCACCTGTGAACCAAGGCGGGTTTTATTTTAGGGCTTAGGACATCCCCGTTCACACATCAGTCTTGCAAGATGGCCCAAGGGCCTGTGACTTTCATTTGTATGCACTGTGCAAATAGGGTGCTCTTCTATGCTGTGCGTGTACACGTGGGGGGTGAGCCTTCTGAGAGGCAGAGGCTGTGGTTGGCGCCGGGCACTGGGTGTCCAGCTGGGCTTGTCTCCATGCCTGGTTTCTCATGCCTGCTGGCCCCTAGCTCCTTCCAGCTTTGCACGGAGCGCAAGCCACAGCTGAAAATCCATGTTTGGAATAAAGTTCTCTCTGAACCCTGGCGGAGAAGACAGGTAAAGGGGGCGGGGCCAGGGTGTGGGACGGGTCTCCTCCCTTGGCCTCCCTGCCCGCGCTGACAGCCTTGCAGGATGGGTAGCAGGGACCCCGGGAGCCACAGGTGTTGTGGGAAAGCACTGCTGGCGACGGAAGCCCACCCTGACGCAGTGTCACCCTGTGTCGTCCCATGTCTTCCAGTGTCACCCTGTGTCACACCATGTCACCCGGAGCTGCCCTGTGTGGCACAGGAGTGCTTGGACTTGCCCGCACTCCTGAACTACCCGGCCTGTCTCAGCAGTGCGGTGAGGGCCTCTAACTGCTCGACGGTCTCATTTTTCTTAGGTGCAGGGACCGTCCCTAGCCCTCAGTGAGTCGTCCGTGTGCTGACTCTAACGACAAACGTTATTTTTGGTGTTGCTGTTTATGATGTGGGCAATGCTCTGGGGACCGGATGAGGAGCGGCTGATTGTGCAGCTTTTCTCCTTATGGGAAGGTCTCATTATGGGACCTGTTTGCCGCGCTCCCCCATGGACTAGTCTGGGCCCTTATTATAAAACCGCCATTAGAGTTCCTGAAGCCGTTGCCTCTCTCTCCCCGTCTTGGTATGCACATATGTATGTGTTTAAATAAATATTTATTTTATTTAATTTTAGCCTCGGCATGCCACGATATTCCCTTCACTTTCTGAGTGCGTAAACCGTATTGGAGGATGTGGAGAGCTTGACGATCTTGAGGACAGGAATGTACCGAATACTGCCATTTTTAACAAGGGTGTCACTTGTAGT
This sequence comes from Enhydra lutris kenyoni, assembly GCF_002288905.1. Classification (NCBI taxonomy): domain Eukaryota; kingdom Metazoa; phylum Chordata; class Mammalia; order Carnivora; family Mustelidae; genus Enhydra; species Enhydra lutris. The sequence goes on from NW_019154122.1 coordinate 16,205,962, forward strand.
TGGGGTTTCTCAACTGCAGTGCTGCTCACAGTCTGGGCCACACAATTCTTTGCTGTGGGGATTGCCCTGCGCACCAGGGGACGTTCATCCCCAGCTAGAGGCCCGTCGCGGGTCCGTACCTGTGACACCCTGAGCTGTCGGCAGACAATCGCCAAACGTCTCCCGAGGGCAGAATTGCCCCTGGCTGAGACCACTAGGCTAAACATGTACAACTAACTAAAATAATGAACCAAACCTGGTCACGAGTACAATTCTGCTGCCTCCTCTGCTTCTTCCTACGTTTGTCTCCTCCGGCAAGGCCGGCCTCTGTCCAGGCAGAAGGCGTGGAGCCCAGCTGTGCCCCTGCACTGGCTCATTCTGTCTCACTCATCCCTTCAGTGAACGTTTACCGAGCACCTCTGTGTACCCAGGAACAGTAGCCCCAATCCTGTGAACTTACCCTTGAGGGGAAGTGGTAGATACTAATCAGAGGGAAATACAAATATTAGAGATAATCCCATAAGTTTTGGCTAAGTGGATGTGGGGGCTGGTGTTATGATTATTTCGATGCTATTTCCTGTGTAGGTAAGGCGTGTGGTATGGTTGTGTTTTCTTTCTTAAACAACTCTTATGTTTTCCTTTGACCAAGTAATTGTCTTTTAAAAAACATTTACATCTCCAGAGCAGCCACTTTCAGCTCTCAGCTGTGACTGACGGTGTTTCTTTGTTTCCAGACATTATGCTTCTACTGCTGTTTCTTGGTTTCTCAATTTTAGACATTATGTATTGACTTCCAGTAACGATAGGTGAGAACTTTGGCTCTCTGATACGCTCCCACGCTCTTTAAAGAAACCACTCTGTTCCACTGCGCGGCCTTGGATTCAGGGACGGTTGCCAGAAGTGTGCAGCGCAGTGGGGTCTGGCTAGAGGACTGTAAAGCCCCAGGGAACTGGACAGGTCTGGGGAGGCCATGGAGAGGGAGGGGCTTGGGAAGCAACCCCATGCCGCTGTGTAAGAAATGCTGGGTTCACCCCGAGACTGCACGTGTCTGAGTCTGACCCTGAACTGCTATACCAGAGACCCCGAGAACTGACTGTGGATAGACCGCCAGCCCTGTCCCAGAGTTGCCCAGGGTGGATCACATGCAGGAGGGATCTGGATAGCACTGCGTGGGTTTGACAACCTGTAGAAGACCGGTTGGAAACTGTGGCCTGGACCCACTGGGCTGATTCCTGATGAAACAAAAATATCAACGTACTCCACAGGCTTTCAATGAGACTCAGAGTCTCCTGACATAATATTTAAAATATCCGTGATGAAATCTAAATTTAATTGACATGCAAAGAACCAGGAAAATCTCAGCTTTCAGAGAAAAGACACTCAACAGACACCAAAACATTCCATGCAAACACTAATCAAAAGAAAGTGGTTGTATCAACACCAGACAGAGTGGACTTTGGAGTGAAGGAAATTTCCAGGAATTAAGGATATTACAGATGATAAAAGAGGCAATTCACCAAGAAGAAATGGCAGTCCTAAATGTGTGTGCGTCTAACACAGAGCTTCAAAACACATAAAGCAGAAATGAGTCGTAGAAGTGAAAGGGCAAACAGACAAGTTCCTGGTCATGGTTGGAGACTCTGACGCCCTCTGAGCAAACCAGGGAACACAGAGAGAATCACCGAACACACGGAAGAACCAGATGACGTCGTGAACTGTCTGGATTGACATGACGTCTGTAGAGCTCCACGCCTGATGGCAGCAGAGCACACATTCTTGTCCGGCGACCAGGGAACACACAGACCACATCCTGGGCCATAAAACTTTCATAATTTCTAAGGAATTGTATTATTCAGGGTATGTTCCGAGATCACAATAGAATTAAACCAGAAGTCAATAACAAAGATAAGAGTAAAAAGTACAGGCACTTGGAAAGCAAATGATACATTTCTAAATAATCCCTAACTCAAAGAAGAAGCCTCAGGAAGAGATAGAGGAGGTTTTGGACTGAACGAAAAGGAAAATACATCAAAAGGTGGAGAATGCAGCTGTCGTGTGCTTCCAGGGAAATTGATAGCATTAACTGCTTGTATTAGAACAGAAGAATGGTCTCCATTCAGTAATCTTCTCTTCCACCAGTAGGAGCAAGAGAAAGAAGAACAAAATAACCCGAAAGCCAGCGGAAGAAAGTTGGGAATAAGGATGAAAAGCAGAAACAAATGAACTCGAAAACAGACAGTATGGAGACCACAGAGAACAAAAATTGAGAAAAACCAATTTGGGAGGACCCAAATTGCTGGTTTTGGGAGTAGAAGCAGGACCATCTCTGCTGGCCCCACAGGCATCAAAGGACAGCAGGGGAGCACGGTGAGCAACTCTGGGCCTGCTCATTTGGCGATTTCGATGAAGTGGATCGATTTGTCTTAAGCCAGAAATGATCAGAACTCACCTGAGATGAAGTAGACAATCTGAGTAGTCCTTGGACTATTACAGAAGCCGAATTTGTATTTAAAACACTTTGGAGAAAGCGATATCCAGGCCTAGTCACTGTAAATTCTACTGAACGACTTGAAGAGAAAGGAGCAGTTTTACACGGACTCTCCCAGGAAATAGAAGGATGCCAGCAATTCCCGACTCACGTAACGGGGCCGTGCTACCGTGCCGTCTTGATAACAGGACCAGAGACAGCGTACGGATGCCATTGACACATGTCCCTCAGGGACACAGATGGAGAATCATCAGCAAAACCCTCGCAGATCGAATCCAGAAATGTGGAAAGAAGACAACACCATGACCTGGTGGGGGTTTGTCCCAGAAATGTAAGGCTGGTTTTGTTTTAAAAATTAATAAATATAATTCACCATCGTAATATCCTAAAGAAAGTAAACTGCATAATCCTAACAATTGACACACAAGGCATTTGAAGAAAATTCGACTTTGATTTTTGATGAAAGCTGTGAGCAAACTAGGAGTAGTAGAGAAGCCCGTCCTGCCTGGGGGACACCCACACAAACCTGTCAGTGAGCACCCTGCTGGGCAGTGAGAGGTGGGGTGTCATCCCTTTAAGGTCAGGGACAAGCGAGGGCCGTTTGCTCAGCATTCAGAATCTCGCTCAGCATCGCACCCGAAGTCCTAGCCAGGGCATTAAGGCAGGAAGACAAAACGAAAAACATACAGATTGGAAAGGGAGAAATAGAGCTGTACTTGTTTGCCGATAGCGTGATTGTCTGTGTGGAAAACCCCAAGGGATCTACAGAAAAACCTGCTAGAGTGAATTAGTGACTTCACTGAGGTTGTGGGAGACAACAGGAGATCAAGATAGAAAAATCATTCATTTTTGTATACTAGCAATGAAAAGTTGACAAGCAAAATTAAAAAAAAAACCCAAACAGTATTACTTATAAAGCTCTTCCCCCGAAGAGAGAAATCTAATCACACGATGTTTCCAGGATCTGCCTGCTGGGAACTGTAGCCCGTTCCTGTCGCCGCACGCCACTGTTCTTGTGCTTCCTCTTGTCTTGGGTGAGATCGTAAATGGAGAGACACAACATCTTCATGGATGAAAAGATCCAACATGATAAAGATATAAATTCTCCCCAAATTCATCTACAGATAATATAATTTTAATCGAAATCCCAGCAGGACATTTTTTTTGGGGTCTGGATGTAGACAGACTGATCCTAAAATCTATACAGAAAGCACAGGAATCAGAAGGGTCCGGGCAGTGAAGCAGGAGGAATCGCGCCCCCAGTCTGACCCTTAGAGTAAAGCTTCCCCAGCCCCTGTGAAGAGCTTTTGGTGAGGGCTTGGCACGAAGGTCAGGGGAGCAGAACGGAGAGTCTAGAAGTAAACCATGGTGTTCTGCAGAATGAACTCTACGCACACCTGTACCCAGCAGTCCTGGTCTTAGAGACATTAAGACTTTGGTTCACACGGAATCATGTACCCCAGGGTTTGTAACCGTCCACATTGAAAAGAACCTGAAGGTACTTGAACGGGCGAACGCATGAATAAAGCATGCCTGTCGTTCCAGAGAGTGTCGCTCAGCAGGAAAAGGAACCAATGACAGATAACGTCCCGCTGCTTGGATGAGTCCCATCGGCACTGTGTGAAGTGTGGAGGCCAGGCTCAAAAGTGATCTGTCGCGTGGTTCCACGTGTATGACGTCCTGGACAGACCAGGCTGCTGTGATGGAGATGAGCTCCGTGACGGCGGGGCCAGGCAGGAGCAGCACGGGGCAGGGTTTGGGGGACGCGCTGCTCTGCGCCCTGACCGTGGTTGTGGTTACATGTGTTAAACAGAGTGATATGCCCAAATTTAAAAGTCAGTTTTTCATAGATTTGTTTAAAAACACGTGCAGAACCGGAGAAATGTGATTTCTGCTTGTGTAAGAGCCTTCCGTGCTAACGTGGTCTTCTGGGGTGTTAATGCCACGGCTGACTGCTCAGGAAGTGACTTGGTCATAATCTAAGAACATGGGGCTTCAGCTGTCCCTGGGTTTACGTCAAATTTGGGCCAGGGGACCTGCTTCTGGCTGTAACTTGGGAGCACTGATAAGGGGGGAGGCTGCCATCACTCTCACTGTGTCTACCGTAGGTGAAGCAGGTGGAGTCGGGGACCGTCCAGTTCCAGTACTCGCTGAGCCCCGAGGAACACCTGGATACCACCACGGGGCTCGTGCACGGCCCCGAGGCAGAGCGGCAGCCCTCCAGGAGACCACCCACATCCCCCACAAGTAAGTGTTTGCAGAGGACTGACTTTTCGTGCACACGGCATGACTTCCATCTGTTCCCGAGAAGTATGTAGTCCAGTACAATAACATTTATCTGATAATCGCACAGATTTGCTTTAATTTGGGTCCCATGGTTGAACTTCTGCTTAATAAGGAGGTGTGGAGTTGGATGGTGACAGCACATCATCATCTGATTCTAGCAGCTCTCTGACCAGAGGCCTGTGGAAGGCTCTGCAGTGACACCCATTGGGGCACGTGGCCTGGGGTCCTGCAGATACGGGCCCAGGAGTCAGAGCATGGCTGAGATCCACGGGCTACCTGCTGTGTGAGGTGCCGTTAATGTGCGAACCTTTGTTGTTCTAAGGTGCTTCCCCCCCGCGGAAGCACTCTCCGAGAGTGGGGTGTCTGATCTCAGCTTGTGGCTTTGAAAAAGGGAGGGGGGACTCCCAGCAGGGGGACGTCCTTCCTGGGAGCAGTGACGTCTCTGCATGGGTGTAGGGGGTGAAACAGCGCAGGCGCCACTGGGCCTGCGTCCGGCTGGCTCAGCACCTGGAGGTCAGGGCCTCTTGGCTTCTGCCCAGGGACCCCGAAGCCAGCGTCTGACTGAGAACCCCACCTGTCGGGCCCCTGCAGGGCTGGTGTCAGAGGGGTGTTGGAGACCTTCACTCTGCAGGGCCCTGAGCCCTGGCCTGAGTCTTCTAGAGATCGCTCCAGCTGAAAGAATGTTCTAGATCATAGGAGGTTTGTCTCTTAGTTAGAAAGGTTGGGAATGGACTAATGTGTAGGGCCGCAGAGGGGAGCTCTAGTCCTGGACTGTGTCCCTGACGGATGCTGCTTGGTCTCCGGGGACGACCTGCTGGTGTTTTGGCCGCAGGTCCCGGCTGCTGGAGCAGGGGCGCTAGTGGGTCTGGGACTCGTTTGGGACAGATTTTTTATGAGTTGAGATTCTAGTTTATGGGAACTGGTCTTGTTGAATTTAATTTGATGGTGGAAGGAGTCCCTGTATGGCTTTGGCCTAGACCTTGGCGCAGTGGTGCTGTCTTCGTGGTCTTCCGGGGCTTCTGAGACTCCCGAACGTACTCAGGTACTAGACGGAGAGTCTGTTGCTTTGGGACAAACCACATCATTAAGGATTTTCCTTCTTCTCAAAGAGGCGGTGCATTTGGTGGTTCTAGCGGTTCTTCCAGTTTACCGGGTGGCGGCCAGGATTCCCGTTTAGCGCCACTGTCTGCTGGTCACCGGCTTCTGTCCGCAGCACCGCTGGCCGGGGGCTGTAGCAGGATTTCTGGGGAGTCCCTGCCGTGCAGGCAGAAGCCGTGGGTTTTCTGTCAGGGTCCGTGCAGGGCGTTTCCAGGTTTCCTTGATAAAGTTGAATGCCTTAAGGGCATAAAATATGTTGTTTAAAAATACTAAACAAAGGGTGCAATTTATTTCCTACCCATTCCGTAATCTAGCATCTTTCCTTCCTTGACATATAGTTACATTTTAAAAATAAAACAAAGAGCTCTGAGAAGGGTAAATATGAAAGACAGTGTCTCAGGTTATAAACACAGGTAAACGTTGTGATTAAATATTGTTGATGGAGTTACTCAGGACAGTGGTGAAGGGCAGTGAGCGTGGTTCATCCACGTCTGTGGGAAGCCTGAGTAGTGGGAGTCCTGGGAGGACACGCCTGCACGGCGAGCTTTGCAGGGAAGACAGAATGACCTTTCCTGGAAAGGAGTGTTCAAGGCCTTCGTTTACTGTGCGGTCCTGGGGCTGGAAATAAGTGGCCGGTCTGTGTGACGATGTTCTAATCAAATTAACCCTGAGCAGTGATGGGGTTGCCTTGTCGCTTAGCTGCCTCGGGCCGCACCAGCTGCTCCGGTGGCTGTGGCTCAGCAGTCCACCGGGTTGGGTCTTTCTTTTCCAGTGGCCTTGACCTTTGGTGTGTGCAGACCGGGGGTCTGCCGCTCCCTCTGTTTGCCAGAATTATCCATTAATTGATTTTTATTTTTTATTTTTAAAACATATTTTACTGGGGCACCTGGGTGGCTCAGTGGGTTAAAGCCTCTGCCTTTGGCTCAGGTCATGATCCTAGGGTCCTGGGATCAAGCCCCGCATCAGGCTCTCTGCTCAGCAGGGAGCCTGCTTCCTCCTCTCTCTCTGCCTGCCTCTCTGCCTACTTGTGATCTCTGTCAAATAAATAAATAAAATATTTCTAAAAATATTTAATTTATTTATTTATTTGAGAGAGTGCTTATGTGCATGCATCAAAGGGCAGGGAGCAGCAGAGGGAGAAGCAGACTCCCTGTAGAGCAGGGAGCCCAGTGTAGGACTCGATCCCAGGACCCTGGGCTCCTGACCTGAGCCAAAACCAAGAGTCAGACACTTAACGGATTAAGCCACCAGATGCCCTAATTCTCCTTTAGTTTTAATTGGGTAATGTTAGTCCTAATTTGGGTTGTATTTTCCTGCTTCTCTGCTCTCAGTATTTTTTATTGTGTTACAGATATTGTGAATTTCCTTTTATCGAGTGTTAAATACTTTTGTATTTGATAAATACTCTTGAGCTTTGGAAACAGTTTGATCCTTTCAGATCTTGCCCCTAAAGTCTGTTAGGTGGGACCAGATCAGCTTTTAGTCTAGGGCTAACTATTCCCCTTTGCGTCCTCCCATCTCCTGAGTTACAAGGTGTGCCGTCTGCCTGTGCAGTGGGCCTGCTTCTGGCCCCAGGTGAACATCCGGGGTCTTCCAGGACCTCTTGCCCCAGCGCTGGGTGCTGTCCTGGTCAGTCACCTGCTGGATCTACAGGGAACTTTCTGTAAGTGACTGGAGTGCTCCTTCTGTGCACCTTGTCCCGTCTGGCGCTTGGCCCTGCAAACTGGAGCTTCCTCGGCCTTCTCAGACCCTCAGCTCTGTCTTCTCCATCAGGGGTCCCCTGTGCCCTGTCTCTGCGCCGTGACCTGCAGACCCACTAACCGCAGTAAGCAGGGACAGCTGCAGGACTCACTTCTCTTGTTTCTTGCCCCTCAGGATCACTGTCCTTTGTTGCCTGAATTCTATTGTCTTGAAACCTGTTGTTTCATATTATTTTGTCAGTTTAAAAAAATTTGTTTCAGATGCATTTGTTTCTGGTCACTGCTTCGTGTTGGCCGGAAGTAGGCGTCTTTGCCTCCTGTGAGTGGTTTCTGGGCTGCTGGAACCCTGTACCGCAGGGCCGGTAGTCCAGGGGTTCTGGACGTCTTCCCGGCTGCTCGGTGCTACTGTGACTCACTAGATGCGCCGTGTGTTTTCGTGACTTTGAATTGGGCTTATGCTCTCTGCTGGAGTGTATCTCCCTTGTGCACTGCATTTACTTTGCTTTGAGATAGAGTCTTTTTTATTAAATTAAAAAATTCCATGGTTGAGAACAGTGAAGGCAATTTTAAAGACGAAAAGAGGCTTCACCTTTCCTGATTCGTAGGTGTGCAGAGTTCTGGTAGCCAGAAGAGCGCGGCAGAGATAGAGATGGACACAATAATGAGTGTGATGGATGGACAGGTTATAGATGAGTGTGTTGCTTTGCAGCTATTGTTGTAACAAATTACCATAAATGTAAAATGGCTTAAAACAGTATGAACTTACTGTCACGCAGTTCTGGAAGTCAGCGGTCCGACATGGGTCTCACAGGCTAATGAAGAGGTCTTGGTGGGGCTGGTTCCTTCTGGAGGCTCCGGGGCAGACTCTGTCTTCTTTTCAGCCTCTAGTGGCTGCTGCGTCCTTTGGCCCCCTTCTCCCTCTTCAGAGGCACTGGGCAGTTCCCGATCTCTTTCTGACCCTGACCCTGCTGCCTCCCCATCAGTTACAAGGACTCTGGGATTGCGTTGGGCACACTGATCATCCGGGCCGTCCCCCCGGGAGCAACCAGTCACTGGTGTGCAACACCATCACACTGACGGGTTCCGGGGACTAGGATGTGGGTATTTCTGGGGTGGGGAGCATTGTTCTGCTCACCGCCGGGAGCAGGCCCGCCCAATCACACGTAACTGTGCGGGATTGCTGGTCCATAAGGAACATAGAGAATTAGATCCTAATTTCATAGCATGTGCAAAAATAAATGTAGGTGGATTATGAAACAAAACTTTAGAAGTGATAGAAAACTCTAGAATTAGAAGATTAGAAAGAAGAAAGATTATAGGAATAGCTGCTCCAAATCAATGAGAAATAATGGAAATGGGATAGAAAAATGGGCAAAGCACACGAACAGGGGATTTCCACGGAAGAAGCCAGGTGGCCGGAGAGCGCGGGACGGGCTCAGTGTCGCAGGTGACTGGAGAAGTGCACCGCACAGGGAGGAGTCATTTCATGCCCCTGACGCCCACTCCCCGTCCCCGGAGAAGTGTAGTCTCATAGCACGAGGTTCACGCGGGTGCCCGTGGGCAGGCAGCTCTTACCACACCGGCAGGAGTGCTGCCTGGACGGCTGCTTTGAGGAGCCATTTCATCATAGCTACTTCATACTCTGGGACTCGGGTGCTGGTTCTAGACGCCCGTGGGGAGCGGCTGGCTCTCAGCGTGCGGCGGCCTGCCCACTCCTCTGCGGGACAGGAAGATGAGCTGGTGTGATTGGACGGCCGGGTGCCGTACAGCAGGTGGGTGAGCCACGTGGATCTTCATGTCTCCCCAGGGATGAATCCTCAAGACCATGTGTGCAGGGAGGTTTTCAAAAAATTTTTATTTTTAAAGATTTTATTTATTTATTAGAGAGAGAGCGCGCCCATGAGCAGGCACCCGCCGGCCTGAGCAGGGGGAGGGGCAGAGCCCTCAGTGAGCAGGAGCCCGATGCGGGGCTCTGTCCCAGGACCCCAGGATCATGACTGGAGCCCAAGGCAGATGCTTAACGTACTGAGGCACCCAGGCGCCTAAAAGGTGATCTATTTTCAAAAGAGACTGTAGGGGTGCCTGGGTGGCTCCCTGGCTCCTGGCTCAGCGGGGAGTCCGCTTGTCCTGCTTCTCCCCCTTCCGCCCCCGCTTGTGCTCACACACACTCTCTCTCTCTCTCTCTCTCTCTCAAATAAACAAAATCTTAAAAAAAAAAAAAAGACAACAAACAAACTACCAAATATTTTAGAGTAAAAAGAATGTACCACGCGGGTGTGAGGTGTGGATACGGGGAAAACTGCGTATCTGGGGCAGGGTGGATATGGGAGTTCTCTGTCCTTTGTGCTCGGTATTGGTGTGAATATAAGACTGCCCTAAAAATACAGTCTATTTAAGAAAAGAAAGGGATGGAGGGAGGACTTGTGGGGAACTCGGTAGTTCTGCCTGTCTTGATTTGATTCCCTCGCGTTGAGGACTTCTGTCTGTCTCCGTGACTGGGCTTCATCTGTGGCAGAGTCAGCGGACGTCAAGCCAGACGGTAAATGTTTCAGCCTTTGTGGGCCGGTTTCCCTGCCGCCGCTCCTCCTCTCCCGAGCCGTGTGGTGAAAGCCACGCGAGCGAGCTCGGCTGGGTTACGGTGAAAGTTCGTTCACAAGCCCAGGCCGTGGGCCGAATCTGGCAGGTGGGCCGGAACCTGCATGCCCCTGATCTATGGCTTTCTTTCCTGTCCTGTCTTATCAGGTTTTGGCATTTGGGGTGTGCTAGTTTTGCAAAATGCATGTTTAGTTAGGGCTCTCTAGAGAAACAGAACCAGTGGGCTGCCCCGTAGGAAGAGATTTATTATAAGAAATTGGCTCACGCCTTCCATGGAGGCTGAGAAGAGGCCCAGGCAAGCTGCTGTGTAATTAGTCCCAGTCCGGAGACCTGGGAGCGGGGGAAACCCACCATGCAGGTTTCGGTCTGGGTCTGAAGGCCTGAGAGCAGGAGCGCCGAGGGCAGGAGACGATGGGCATCCCAGCTCCATGGGAGGGCAGAAGGGGCCCAGTCCCTCCTTCCCCCACTCTTTGGTTTTACTCAACAGATGGGATGATACCCACCCACACTGCACAGGGCAGACCGCTTCCCTCGGTCGGGCTACTCAGACAGTAACTTCAGCAGGAGTCACCTTCGCAGAGACTCCCAGAGTGATGGTCGGCCACGTGTCTGGGCCCCTGTGATCCGTCTCATCCACTCGACACAAAAAATTCATCATCACAGTGAGAATGCCTTCTGTATGTTTCTGGGCTTTGAAATGGTTTCAGCAAAAGGCAGGACCTGTTGCTTGCAGGTTTGATGAAACTTACCTATAAAACCATCAGGAACTCTGTGCCTTTGGAAAGGATTTTCTGACAGCGTTAATCTTGAAAACAACCAAGGCTATTGAGGAGCAGTCAGGTCTGTTCCAGAATAGCAGATGCGGACGTGTGGACCACGGCGATCCCGAGAGCCGAGGAGACCAGGGGAGGAGGAGGCTGCGGGGGCGGTTCTGAGCAGAAGTTCACTGGAGTAAAAGAGGGCTCCGGGTGGTGGCTTCCCATGGGCTATAGGTCCCTGCTGGTACCCGGTGTGGGCAGGTGGGGTAGGGACACCCTGCCGACCCCCGCTCCCTCTCCCATCTCATTGGGGTTTCCTTGGTTTGTTTTCATGATCTTTAAGTTTCTGTTATGATTTATGGCTTTTTAGGTTTTCCATCTCAGCTCATGGTATCTTTGGGGATACCTACTCTGTAGATGAATGGTTAATTTCATTTTGTTTACTAAGATCCTGGGATAAACTTGTATCTAACGTGAAAATCCCAATTTCTGTCTCTGCGGATGGACTCCCTTTGTCATTCCTGATCTTGGGGCGAGTCTCTCCTTCTCTTGCTCAGACTTAGCGGAGGCGTCTGCCTCTCACCCTCTGGCAGGAGTCCGCTCTCGGTTTCCTTTATCGGTTCTCGTGCTGTTTCGAAGTTTCTGATTATGTCTTTAATTTTAATCTAATTAGTTATAATTTAATATGACTTTGACTTCATTAATATCCTCCTCTTTTTTTTTTTTAAGTTTTAAAGAAGTTGAATGCTTAGCATATTTCCACATGTCCGTTTCATAGAAACATTTAAGTTCCTGTGGTTTCCTTCTGAGTACCTCTTTGACTACGTTTTGAGCTGTGGTGGTCTTATTTCCTACATTATTGGTTTCAGTTTCTATTTCCCTTTGACCTTGAATATAGAAGTGAAAAATAACAGCGTTGCCTCCAAGTACCCGCACTGAACCCCTCTTCCTGGCCTTGAGCGCCCCGTGCGGGCGTCTCCCTGGCCGAGTGCGCTCTCCCTCGTCTCGCGGCTCTCGGGAGATCTCGTGTTCATTTCATCCCGTTGTTTGTTCCTGGGTCCTCCTTCCCCCGCTGCCCTGGGAGCGAGTCAGGTCTGCCACGGTGACAGATAAACCCCAGATCCCACTGATACAAAACAGAATGGCTTGTCTCTGGCTCTCCCTCCACATCCACTGCCGGTCGTGGTCACAGACGGCAGGCGTTGTCTGAGTTCTGCTGGCCACGGCGCCACAAAGAAAGGGACACGTCAGGGGAGCCTGCCCCACGGTCCCAGAAGCGACACGCAGGACTCCTCCTGGCTCAGGGGCAGGAGCCAGCTGAGTGTCCACGCCCCGTGGAGGGGCTGGCGGGCGGCCTCACTGGTGCCCCAGATGGTGCAGAGGTGCAGATCTCTGGTGCGGGCACTTGTTCGACACTGAGCACTGTGCTAGGAGCATCTCGTGACTGGGGTGTGTCCTCTTTCTGCTGCCCACCTGGGTCCCAGCTCAGGAAAGCACCCGGCACATTTGCAGAGCTGATGTGAGGCTTGGCTGTGTCCTGGCTCTCGATTTCTGTTTGTCTGCCTCCCATACCCGGTCCCCTCACCATCAAGTTCTCCTGTTGGCTTCATTCCAGGAAGAGTTTCTCCTCATGGCGACCCCAGCTCTAAGGTTCCCCTCACGCATATGTGTTCAGGGGTTCCCCACACGCGCTGAGATGGAGCCCTTCCTCTGCTGTGTCCCTTTCCCCCTGTGGTTAAGAGCTGGGAGGGCGCTGCTCTCGGAGGGGAGTGTGGGGTCAGGCTGGGGAAGCGGCACGGCATGGACCGAAGGCCCGGCCTCTGGACGCTGAGTCCCCTGCCGCTCCCCAGCACGCTGCTGCTTCTGCGTGGGGTGGTATCCCGGCTTCAGCCAGCTTTCCCCTCATCTGGAGAGGTTGGAGCGAGTGGATCTTGGTAGTCCCTGCCCCTCTGTGCTGTGTGAGCAGGACAAGGACCGGTGAGAGCTGGCCTGTCCCCTGGAAGCCCGCTGCCTCCAGCTCCACATGGGCAGCTGGGCAGAGCAGTGCCCACGGGAGGCTAGATGTTCTTGGGCTCCGAGGCGTGCTGTGGAGGTTCGGGGGAAGAGACACCTTCCCCTGGAGACAGCGTGCTCTGGGCTCCAGATGGGTCCTGTTAGCCGGCGGGACAACATCTGATGACTGGGTGAGGGTGTGTCTTCCCCATGCGAAGCTCGGCAGACGGGTCGCTGGAAGGTTGGGGATCTAGTACAGACATCGTGTGTTCCCCACTGCCCTTCGGGGGCCGGGGGTCTGCACGGGTGCAGCTGACTGCATTTGCTTTATTTAATCTGGATTTACTGCCGCGTTCATGTCACATTGATGTCATTGCCTTCATCCCAGGTTCGCTTATGTTTAACTGGTGATGGGAAGTTTCCCTCCTTCGATACTTTACCAACTCACATGGTTCTATTAGAAATCTTGGTGGCACGCAGCTGTCACGTTAAGTGAGGGACTTCGGCTCTCTGCCATGAATTACCTTTTTTATGTTCCCTTAGATGGAGGAGGGAGCAGGGGCCCACGCCTCACCCTGCAGGAAGGAGTGCACGGAGCCACTAGAGGGCATTCGGTCTCGGTTTTCTGAAACGGAATCTCCCTGACCTGTTTGTTTCTTCTCGGTGGCTCTGGTGGGGTCAGTCGTCCCTGTGTTTGCTTGTAGATTTGGAAAACAGCTGTGTGGCAGGGGTCGCGGGAAATGGGTCACCACGGTGTTTCTGCAATGCCCTGACTCAGGTTCCTGGAGTGGTTGTAACCTTTCTTGTGTCCACGCTGCGGGGACATCCTGTCCGATGGGAGGCTCCTGGCCCCGGGTCGTGTCCCCCAGGAGGTCGTACAGGAGGGCTTTGGGCCTCCTGGCAGAAGCCACATGAATGGGTGGATTTAAGGAGGTGCGTGTACTCTGCTGGAGGCCGTCGGTGGTGCTCAGACGGGGGACGGGTCGCTGCTGTGGCCAGCCCTTGAAGGTGACTGTAGCCCTGGGCTTCGGTCACCGCGTTCCCCGGTCCTCTGGGGCCTGGTCAGCTGAGACAGGGCCCCGTGTGGATCTTGGCTTTAGAGCACCGCTGGCAGCAGGGTGGACAGAACCGTGACACCTTTGCTGTGACACTCCCTTGTCAGCAGCCGGAACGTGCGTCTTCCCCGTGCCCTCTCTGCTTAGGGAACACCCGGGTGCGGTGCCAGCCTGCATCCCTTGCACCGCAGAGCCCGGCCACTTGCACAGGTCGCGTAAGTTCCCAGGCGCTGAGGTGCACGTTGGATCCTGGGTGCTAACTTGGCAACACTCTGGCGAGCGCTGGCACAGACAGCCGTGGGACTTTGGGACCTCAGTGAGCTCGGGACGCGCATCCCTTGCTGCCCCGACTGCCCGGCCTGCCCGAGCTGTAGGTGGCCGCCATGGCGGGCTTGGGCACCTGCAGGTGTGGACGCCATGGGCGGGCCTGGGTTTGTTTCTGTGCAAGTGCAGCCCCTTCCCTAGTGGCAACCCCCGGGTGGGCTGCGCGGCTCAGGTGTTCCGTGCACAAGAGCACCTCGGCCACTTGTGCTCGGTGCTGCTGCAGCACGGAGACCCACCGCGCCCCCGTCATTGCACGGTCTGCCCCGTGATCTCTGCACAGATCGTGCCCATTTCCCCCATTGCCTGGGGTCAGAACCTTAGGGAGAAGGGCTTTTTATCCCCAAGTAATTAGAAATAAGGGCCTTTCAAAAGGGTTTGCCATATGAATTCTTAGTGTCTGGAGAACCATTAAGTATTAATTAATGCTTTATTTTCAAAGCCCAGTGGGACACTTATTGTCCCTGTTTTTCTTTAAATCATGGCAGTTTTGTCTTTAGTGGTGATGACCCCCTTCTCCTCCCTGCCTTTGGATGCCAGCTGTTCCCCCTCCATGTAACTTTGCCGACCCCTCCCTCCTGGCACCAGGCCTGAGCCAAGCAGCCACCGCCTCTGCCAGTGAAGGGCGGGCCCTGCAGCGGGACACAGGCGGGTCTACGCCGCTGGACAGCGTTTCCCTCTGTGATCACCTCTCCTCAGGCCCACCTGCTGACTCCTTTCCTCAGTTTCCCCCAAAATGCACAGCTGTGTTTGAGAAAAGCGTTCCCAGGAGGACAGCTTGCATTTTGGGATAAAGGGCTTCGGCGCTACCTGCCATCCGGTCTGGGCTGCGGTTGGTGATGGGCAGGAAGGTGGCTGCGCTGTGGGCCCCCAGCTTTTCTGGGGGGGCTTCTGTTCCCTCCAGCCTGGAGGAGGTCTGCATGAAGCCCGCTCCTGGTCTCTTGATTACTGGTGTGCTTGTTTTTCTATCTTTCTGTGGCCCTGTGCAGCCCCCTCTCCAGGGCTGCTATCGGGGCCGTGTGGGCCGCTCAGAGTTGTGTGATCCCACACGTGCGTCCTCCGGCAGAGAAAGCGCCTGGACCCAGGTCTTTGTATGACCAGCGGGACGTGGACGGCCCAGGTGTCGGTGGTGGCAGTTTGGGTTTCTGGAAGCCGAACTGACAGAGGGTGGCTTGGACCATTGAGCTTCTGTTGATGGCGATTTTCAGTGTGTTGAGGCTGCCCGGGGAGTAACTGAGTGTCAGGGAGGGTCAGTCTTTAGACAGGTGGTGGCCCTGCTCTGGCAGGAGGTGTGAGCTTCTCCTTGGTCTCAAGCTGTCGGTGGGGACCCTGTCCGTGTGGCACTTAACCCTGGTGGTGGGGGAACCACCGATGTAGTCCCTTCCCACTGTTCTCCGGGCTGTCTCTGAGGCCAAGGTGCGACCCCGGCCTCCCGGGCTCTGCAGACCGTGGGCTGCCCAGAGCATGTGCCAGCAGTCGGTTCTCTCTGGGTTTCCGTGTTCTTCTGAAAACGAGAGCCCAGCGGCTCCCCAGCAGGGGCCAGCAGCTGTTTATGGTGTCTCGGTTGGCACTGAGCTGGCCAGTGCCGTTGGTTCACCTTGTAATGACCATTACATTAAAACTTAAGTTCTTTTCAGTTGCACAAGCAATTCATGAGCACACATGCTTACTCGTGTGCGGGAAGGGCGCAGTGACAGCCCCTTACGCTTGTCCCCGCTCCGCGAGCTTTGGTGGATTTGCCTTCTCCGTGCTTGCTTTCTCTTTTAACTCTTTCCCCTTCAGCATGTGGGAGCGCGCAGGCCGGCCGTCTGGTGACTGGCCTTTCCCGCTCTGTGACTTCTCTTGCAGCCTTTCCACGCAGGATGCCCCGACCACCCGGGGGTTCCTGCTGCACGCGTGGACCTGCCGGCTTTTCCCCACGTGCTGCCGTTTCCGGGCACGCGGCTCTTTCCGATGTGCCGCTGGCCCTGACGCGCTTGCACACGCTTGCACACGCACGGCTGCGGTGCTGTTCCTCACGTCCATGGCCCCGGCTGGGCCATGCTCTGTGGCGGGTGTTAGGGGTCCCAGTCTGGGGCTGCCCATGTGGCTTCGAGGAGCCTCTTGGAGGGACCCGAGGGGACACGCTCTGGAGGATGCAGCGCTCTCTGCATGTGGCTAGTCGGTTGCTTATTTTGAGAAGCAGCCGGGCCGGCAATCACACGGGGCATGAAAACCAAAAGCTGTGGAACCAGCATATTTTGTGGTTTTGGTGTGTTTTTGCTCAGGCCCTGCCTCCCTGGGGCATGTGGCCCCGGCCCTGGTGTCACTCGCAGTCATCTTTTTAATCTGCCGCCAGAGCCTTTCTTGTTCCGGTTTATTCTCCAGGAGGATACGATCGCTTAAAGTTAGTGGTGATGTAAAGAATCACTCCGCACAGCACAGCACCCTGCTTCGGGAACGTGGGGGCAGAAGGGCGTGTGCGGGAAGCTTCGGGGGCAGGTTCAGCTTTTGCTCAGCCGAGGACGCGGGAGGCGGACTCCGAGGGCCAGGCGTCTCCTAGCGGAGGGTGATGGAGCTGCTGCCTGCAGTTGGGCCCCGTGACGGGAGTCAGCCTGGGGGGCTCTCCAGGATGGGGCCGGGGGGACTTGGCCGCTCTGCGTGCTTCCTCCTCTGGACAGTTTCGGGGAGGACGGCAGCGAGTGGCCGCCCATGCTCTGAAGTGGGGGACAGGTGCCTGGGCTGGTGGAACCCTCATCTGCACTTGGCTTCTGGTGTGAGGACGTCTTTCCCGGGGGACACAGCTTGCTGCACGATTTGCCTGAGCTCGTTTCGGGAGCCGAAGGCCCTCAGACGAGAGTGTTTCTAAGTCCCTGGGAAGCGCCCTGACTTGGTTTGGGAGCCGGCTGGCCACTGAGGGGGTTGCCCTCTGGACTTGCCTGGAAGAAGGCACCTCGGAGCTGGCAGGAGCCAGCCTTGGTGTCCCCGAAGTCAATGGACACACGAGGCCCCTTGCTCTGGGGCGGCCACAGGAAGGGACTGGGACTCTCAGTCCCACCACGCCCTCAGCTCGAGTGAGCAGGACTCGGGGCAGGCTGTGTGTCGTGGGCTTCAGCGGGGCTGGGAGACGGGAGGAGCAGGGCACGGCCGGACGCATATGCTCGGAAGTTCCTTACTTAACCAGACAGCAAGTGTGCCCAGGCACAGGAGTGCCAGGCCAGCCCACCCAGGATCCCCCGCTCTTCAGAATCAGGGGGTGTGAGCAGACGGGAAGATGGAAAGGCGCGGGGTGGGTGTGTGAGGACTTTCCCAGGTCACAGCTGGAGTGACTGTGGGGGGGAGGGGGAGTGACCAAGGATGAGCTCAGGCTCCATCCCCCAGGAGGTGACCTTGGGGAGAGGCCCTTGCTCTTGCACACGCCCCGTGTCTTCTACACACTGTGGGTGATTGACTGCCCAGTTCCTGCTGCCCAGCACCAGCGGCAGCACCGGTCCCAGCCAGGGGCAGACGGGTCAGGCCCTGACTGAGTTGGGCCCCCCAGGACTCATGGGTGCCACCCCCACGTCCATCTGCTTCCCCACAGGCCCGCCAGCACCGCCACCGCAGAGGCTCGCTGCCCTCCAGGACTCACCTGTGGGACCAGGGGTAAGTCCGGGCCCCAGACGCCCGTTCCGGAATTCCCAAATCGGGTATTTAATGGCCGTGGTGGCGGGACGTTTTTCTGCGTCTTTGAGCACGATGGTGTCCCTGCTTTGCCTGCGCTGGACACTGGGGGGTGTGCTGGCTGCAGGCGTGCTGGTGCTGCATCCTGTCCCCTGTCTGGCCCTGTCCCACCCCCTTGACCGCCCCCCAGTTCTCCGCTCCCCCATTCTGCCTCCCCCCGCCCCCGTCCCGCCTGGCTGTGTGGCCGGCGGCTCCCTGCTGTGATTAGCAGTCTTCCAGGCTCCCGTCAAAGGCACATTCAGTACTTTTTAAGAAATGAGGGTTCTCTCTGGCAGCTGGGAATCTGCCAGGGCTGAGCAGCCTTTGTGTTGTCCCTGCGACGCCACAGGGTGGTCTTCACGTCCTCCCGTCCTCCCGGGCAGTCACCCGTGTCCCGGGCAGCGAGGCCACAGCCGGCCCATAGGCCAGGCAGCTGGCGCTGGCAGAGACCGGCCACAGCCGGCAGACACCGGGCGCGTTGGCCACTGCCTGCCCGTCCCACAGCGGGTGGTTCTGGGCGCGGGGCTCTCCTGCGTAGGAGGGGAGGCGCCGGCTTGCGGGGCTGTTGGCTGGCCAGCGAGCCCCCGACCCGGAAACCCGAGCCGGCTGGGGTGCTCGCCCAGGGTTCCGGGAGCAGCATTTTGTGCGGGGCCGGAGTTGGCTTGTCTCCCAGATGACAGTGTCTGCCGGCAGCACCTGGAGACGACTTCTAGAAAAGTTGGATGGTTCGGTGTCCAAGTCTGTCCCAAGGGAGTGGCTTTACTGTGCCCCATGCAGCTTGGAAACCGCCTCAGGAGGGGACGCTGGTCTGCCTGAGGGCACACGTGCGAAGACGGCCTCCCCGGCCTCCCTGCTGGGCTGTTCCAGAGTATTCTCTGCAGCAGTGTGCGCATTAGCCTCAGTGTTCAGGGACCACAGGACCCCGCTGCCCACTTCCCGCTGCAGGAAGGGCTCAAGACAGCGTGTGGGGCCTGAGGGGGGCTGAATAGACCCTTGCAGCTCTTCTCTGCCCCCTGAAGATGCCGCTGGGGTCCCCCGTTGCTACCTGCCCTCCCCCCGGCTGCTCTCTGGCCACATCCTCACGTGTTGAGTCTCTCTGTGCCGGTGCCGCGTGGGGCCAGCCGTCAGTGTGTGTTAGGGACAGAGCCCAGGGTCTGGGAGGGTCTCCCATGGAGCGTGGGCCCTTCATGGCTGCGTTCACCTTCCAGACGTCTGCGGCATTCACGCGACGCTTGCTGCGCGCTGGGTTCTGGGCCAAGCCCTTCGCACGACTTCTCACTTACGTCCCATGGCAGTCGTGTGATTTGGGTACTGTTTCCACCCCCACTTTGCAGATGAGGAGACGGAGGTAAAGGAAGGACGTGGTGACTTGCTCTCAGGCACGTGACGATAGTGGCGCGGGAGCTCTGTCCCGCCGCCATCTGCAGAGCCCATCGGCTGCCGTTCCAGTCACTGCCTTAGCGGGGGCCGTGTCCCCGCACAGCGGTGGTGGGGGCTGGGAGGCGCCTCGCCGGTGTGCGGTCTCCGGCTGGACGGGACACCCGGGGAGGTTCAAAGACACGTGGCGGAGAACCTGGAAGGGCTTCCCTGGCCCTTCCCCGTCTCCGCCTGCTGTTCCTTTTCGTGGGGTTTTATGCTGCTGTTAGCACACGGGGGGCTCCCAGGCTTGCCTCTCAGCAACTACAGTGAAGGAACTTCGCGGCTCTGGGTTCTGGGGTGGCCGCTGGGCAGGTGGCCTCAGACCCCCTGCCTTCCCTGCCGTGTCTCCTGACTCTGTGCCAGCGTGGGCGGGGGGCGCTGTGAGGTGCTGGGCCGCCCTCCGGTCTCACTCACGCTTCCTCCCCTTTAGTTGTCGCTCTCCCAGCTGGCGGCTCCCCCGCAGTCTCCCGCTCCGCGCCGCTCGGCCACACCCGCCTCGCGGCCACCCGACAGCTCGGAGCCCCCGCTGGCCCGGGAGGTAAGTGTGCCCACCCTTCTTCCTTCCTCCTTCCTCCTTCCAGGGGAGGCCTCCAAGCTCCTGGCTTCTGCGCAAGCCTCTGACTTCGTGAGCTGCTCTGGTCCTTGGTGAGGTGGCGAGGCCTTCACGGGTTCTCTGTGACGCGGGCGTGGGGACGGGGTCGGGGCAGGGCACCCTTCCGTGCCTCAGGTACAGCCGCCATCTTGTCCCGTGGACCAAGGAGCGGTCGGTGTGGGAGCGCGTCCTGCCACGGGCTTGATTAGGCTCTTGCTCTGCCCGACGAGCCAGTCCGACTGCCCTCGGATCTCTGTGCATGAAAGGGGAAGGAGAGTTTGCCGGAGACACAGATGAGGCTGATCCAAGCCTCCCGTGCTCGGGGACCTCCTTGCTGTCAGCCGCTGAAGGGGAGGCAGGGAAGCCCACCACCCCGGCTTCTGGTGCCTCCAGTGGGCAAACAGCCTGTGTTCCCACTGACCTTGGGGAGTTCACGTGTAGTTGGGTTTCAGAAGCTTCCTGGCTCACCAGCAAACCGCGTCTTCAGTCTTGAACTGGAAGTGTGTTGGGGAAAAATAGTGCCATTAAGTTGTTTATTTGAAAACACAGTACGGTGAGCTGCCTTATTCTAGAATGTGCCAGGGGCTCGTTTACGGAGAGCCCCGTGTGTCTTATTATTGGCAGCTGAGACGGGTTGGGGTTGTCTCCGGTTCCGTGGTATCGATACCCTTTGGGCCGGAACAGAGAGCTGGGAAGTCGGGTGAAGAGGCGCGTCCTGATTCCCATACGGGCTCCTCGCTCAGGCGTGTCTTCCGCGCTGGCGGGACGTGGAAGGTGGAATACAGGGCAATGACTAGAATATTCAGGGGGTGCAGGGATCAGAGAGACATCTGTGCCGGCCGGCCAGGGCTGGGTACCAGTCTGGCTCGCAGTGTTGAAGGAGGCTTCATTTTTCTGGTTGTCAACGTGGTTTTTATATTAATTGACCTTCTCAGACAGCCGATCTCTCCCACGGTACCTGTTCATAAAAGTGATTGAGTTCTCGTGCAATTCTCACTGCTTTTTGACTCACTTAAAATAGGAGATGCCTGGATAAATTGGAATTTCGGAAAAGCTGCGATTTTTTAGTGTAAGTCTTGAATGTTTCCTGGGACGTACTTACACTATACCCACATTACCCCTGTTTGCCTCAAGTGGAAAAGGCGCCCGGGCGTGCTGTGGTTTCCTTTGCTGAAGCTGGCGGCGTGACAGAGGCGGTTCGTCCGTGGACACCCCCCAGCCCAGCTTCCTGGGTGGTTACAGGCTGGGGTCCTTGTTGTCCTCACCTGGGCACGATGTTGCTCGGCAGGAGCCGCCCCTGGAGGGCAGGATCTCTCACCTGGAGGCCCAGCTGAGCCAGGCGTCCTCGGTCCTGGGAGCGTCTGTCGCTGAGCAGCTGCGGGAGCTGCCTTTCACGCCGGTGCACGCCCCGATTGTCGTGGGAGCCCAGGCCAGGAGGTGAGGGGTGGTCCTGATGGCCCAGCACGTGCTGCGCCGTGAAGACTGGCTCTCAGCAGCAGGCTTCCCCGGAGGGGGGGCCCCGGTCCTGCCTGCCTGCCAGCCCTTTCCTGGAGGCCGGCCTGCGTGGTCTTTGTGTTTCAGCTCTGGGAGTAGGCTGTCGCGAGCCTCGATGGTGCTCCTGCAGGCTTCTGGCTTTCCCGAAATTCTGGATGCCAATAAGCAACCAGCGGAGGCTGTCGATCCTGCGGATCCTGTGAAATTCAAGCTGGAGAAGGAAGAAGCGGACCGTCTGCAAGGCAACGAGATAGTGCTGCAGTTCCTGGCCTTCAGCAGGTGCGTCCTCAACACTCCGTCTCTTCCCCGGCTTCTGTGTGGCTTAAGCCGGCAGAACTCCATGCCGAGGGCTTGCTGGGTGAAGGAATGCCGTTTGCGTTTTCATCCGGTTAGGACGCTCACATAGCCGTCTCTAAATCCTGTCAAACCGGCTTTGCCCGATCTTCTGTAACCGATCGTGGCCGGTACTGTGTTGTGTGGTTCTCAGTCTCCCTGCGGCTCTGAGCGCAGTGCTCTCCAGCTGGGGCTCAACTGAGCTCCCCTGATCCCGCCAGAGCTCCTCGCGTGGGCGGACCAGGCAGCGTCTGGCCTGTGGCGCTGGACTCTCGAAAGCCCAGGTTCTCTGCCGTGGATGCCTGATTAACTGGGGGCTCTTGTTGGATTCAGAGCATCCCAGGACTGCCAGGGAGCACCGTGGCCAAAGACAGTGTATTTCACCTTCCAGTTCTACCGCTTCCCGCCCGAGACAACGCCACGTCTGCAGCTGGTCGGGCTGGACGAGACAGGCCGGACGCGCTCCGGTTCCCTGTCGCATCTCCTGGTTCTCGCTGACAAGGATGGCTCCTCTGACGCTGGTAAGTGCTTGTGCGTCCAGCAGGCGTGAGAAATCCAACCCTGAGCCGTGTTTGTAAAAGTTATTCTTTACAAAATAGTGTACGGTGAAGATTTCCAAGCACATACAGAATTTGAAAGAACAGTATAATGAGCCAGCGGTCCCGCCCGTGAGTGCTGTCCAGCCACTGCCCGCGGCGTCCCCACCCACACCCCAGGTCCCTTGGAAGCAAATCCCAGACCTATGTGAGTCTTTCCTTACGTAGGTCTGAACACTAAGGCGTCCTGTTTGAAAAACATGCATGCAGGATTATCCCACTTAAAATGAGCGATAATCCCTTAAATGTCATCAAATATTTAGCTAGTGTTAAAATTTTCCCAATAACTTCATAAAAATTTCTTCTTGTGGATGGAGAAGGGTTTTGTTTGTTTGCTGTGAGGAGGCTACAGCTTGTAGTGGCTTGTTGAGGTCACCATCTCAGGCCGGTGTGTCTGTCTGCGGGTCCCCTCTGCCCCCGCGCCGGGTTGTCCTGTTACCGGCTGAAGTAGCTGCACGGCTCCAGCCCGTCCTGCAGAGCTCCCCAGTCTGCACGTGGGTTTTGCTTTCCAGCGGGGACATTGTGAGGGTCCCTCCTGTCCCCTTTCTGCTGGCCATGGGGAGTGAGATCTTTGTGTGTGGGCAGAGGCATGTTTGTGTTTTTGGTGGGAGCTCCCTGGGGCGGGGGCTGTTTTCACCCCCTCCCGCAGCGGCGCAGGGACCCGTCCCTCTTTGCTGCGCCGTGTCCATGGCCGCTGTCAGGACTGTTGCCCACAGGCTGGTTATTTTGCTCCAGGTGGAGCAGTGGTGACGTTCTCCTTCCGGAGCTGGGGAGCTTCCACAGGGAGAAACTTCCCCTGGCCGCCTGCTGACTTACCTGGCGTGCAGCCCATGCGGGAAAGGCAGAACAGCGCTCAGTTCTAACCTTTTAGTTCCGGATTTTCAAAATAGTGAGCCAGTTCCTTAGCATCCTTTTGAGATGGGGCCAACGGCTTCCGTTTCTGGCATTACCATACTAGTGCATTTCCGCTGCAGTGCACGCAGACATACCAGATATGTCGTCGTTTTTGTCGACAGTCAGTCACCTCTCCGTGGCCAGTCACCGTGCACGCGGGCCTGTGAAGGCAGAGCTGGGCGCCCTTGCTGCCTCTTCAGCAGAGAGAACAGGTGGGAAAGGCCATATTAAAATGCTAACGGAGGGAAAGTAGTTTAGCAACATGAGCATCAGCCAAAAGAGACAAAAGGCAAGTGCGGTGCTGGGGATAAAGGAGCCTATTAAATATAATCAAGAGAATAATCACTAGGAAAATAAATAATTCTGAACCTGTGAACTTCCAACAAGCAGCCTCAAAATACAAAAGAAACACTGACAGATGCTAGAAGGGGAAGCTGACGAGCCACAGTTGCGGAAGGGCTGACATCCCCCTCCGTGAACTGACACGTCAAACAGAGAATAATCGAGGATATTAGAAAAATACAATTTAAGAAGATGATCTTATAAAGCCATAGAACCAATTCAGAGGATGCACGTTCTTCCCGAGCATACTTGAGACTTAGGGGAACTGATCATTCATGAGTCTGTGCGCACGTCTCAGGCCACTGTGCGGGCTTCACCCATGTTCCCAGAGACCCAGCGTCCGAGCTAACGGTAGGGCGTTCTCTGACGGCAACACCATGGGTCAGAAATTGACCACTCCCTCCCCCAAAAGGCTCCGAACTGCTGTTTTTTTTTTTTTTTAAACTTCACAACATACTTTTAATTATTCCTTAGGTCAAGAAGAAATCAAAATGGAAATATTTCTTTTAAACTGAATCACAAAATCCTATTGCAAATATTTCAAAACAAGTGACATACGGCTAAAATGATGTTTGCAGGAAAATTTACAGCTTTAAGTGCTTGTAATTGGGAAAAGAAGAAAGTATTTTTTTAAATGCTGATTTAATTGTTCAACTCAAGAAGTTTGGGGAAAAGAACCTGAAACAAATCCAATAAAAATAGAAAAAAAGTTTTATTTTTTTAAAAGGTCTTTAAATATTTTTATTTATTCATTTGAGAAAGAGACAGAGAGAGAGAGCGCGCGCGCGCACTCGTACGAGTGGGGAAGGGGAGAGGCGGAGGAGCCGACTCTCCGCTGCTTACGAAGCCCGACGCAGGGCTCCATCCCAGGATCTGGAGATCATGACCTGAGCTAAAGGCAGGCTCTGCACCTTCTGAGCCACCCAGTTGCCCAATGAAAGAAATTTTAAAATAATCATAAATGCTTAGAAGGCAAACAATAGACAGGGTTGGCCAGTCAGCTGGGCACACAGCTACACGGGGTAATGTTACCCTCCCTTGCCCAAAGTCAGAACCGGTACCAAGGGTCAGAGCTGTTGCAGGTGCTGGTCAGCCCGAGAGTGGGGCGTGCTTGCTGGCGCTCACCCCACTGGATGGGCTCTGCCGATGGCAAAGGTCAGACCGCCTGGCCGCAGACTTGGGGTCGCGCCCTGGTCCCTTGCTTGCCTGAGGACCCTGGCATCCTCACTTCCTGCAAACAAATCTGGAAAGAAGAGAGAGGGGATGAGGGCGCAGCTCAGGTCCTGTTCTGTTTTCCAAACCCTCAGCCCTTGGCCTGGGGAGGAGCATGTGAGGGTCAGAGGGTGAGTGCAGAGGGCCCTGGGCCCCCAGCTTGGAAGCACATGGCCAGGCCAGGAGGCTGTCCTGCGATAGTCCCGGGTTTTGTTCTCTCCACTCCCTGGGTTTCCCAGCCATCCTCCGACCACTTGTCCCAGTCCACCTGCCTTCCCTCTGACGATGTGCCTGGGACCATCGGTGGACAGTTTAGCCCAGGCCCCCAGAAGGCTCTGAAGTGGGTCAGAAGAGTGCACTGATTTCCAGGCCCCTGTGCACCTGTCGCTGAGACCGGCTCCTCTCCCGTTTCCTGTTCCCAGCCCCACCGGCCGCTCTGTCCGGGGCAACTCACCAGAGGTTCTGTGATGAGGGGAAACGGATAGTGTTCAGGCAACTTAATTCAAAATGCCAACCACAGAGAGATGCTCCTGATTTGAATACAACCGCTTTCCATTACGAACTTCCCAGAGAGAAATTAGTCCAAAAATGCAATCTCCTTGAAAGTTGAGGTCCAAAGAAATGAAACTCCAAAATCAAATTTTGTCATTATGAATTATAATTCAAAGTCCACAATTCTCAAGTTAAAGTCCAAAACAAGTTCTTTTCAGTGACTCACCCCCTTGAGACTCAGCAAAGGTACCCCCGCCTGGGCAGGGCCAGGCTTCCTCCAGCAGCTCCAGCCCCGGGGTCCCCATGGCTCAGCACCTAGCCTCACGAGAGCCTCATGTAGGATGTATTTTCTTTTGTTGTTGAAATAGAACATGTATGCAACACATTGTTCAGTTCCACAAGTTTTTAAAAATTAATAGATTCTGCTGTTTTTCGAGCAGTTTGAAGTTCATGGAGAAATTGAGCTGGCAGCGCAGTGTTCCCACATACCCCTTGCCCCCAGCAGCTCCCCTGTTGGCAGCATCCAGCTTCGCGACGGACCAGCGCTGGCGCTTCGTGTCTACCTGAAGCTCGGAGTTCACAGGAGGGTGCCCTCTGGGTGCCGCACGTTCTGTGCATTTCGACAAACACAGCCTCGGTGTCCCATGCAGTGTTGTAGAGAATGACCCCCCACCCAAGGATGCCCTGTGCTCCGCTTCTTCCTTCCTCCCCTCCCTCCCCTTCCTCACCACTGACCTTTCTCCTGACTCTGCAGCTTTACCTTTTCCCAGGGATTCCGCACTTGGACTCAAACGGCACGTAGCTTGTCCGGCCTGGCTCCCTTCCCTTAGCAGCGTGTGCTTAACCTTCCTCCTGTCGTTGTGGCAGCCCGCCTCTCTGTAGCACTAGTAACGCAACTGTCCAGAGGGACACCGTTCATCTCTCTGTAGCACTAGTAACGCTCCACTGTCCAGAGGGACACCGTTCATCTCTCTGTAGCACTAGTAACGCTCCACTGTCCAGAGGGACACCGTTCATCTCTCTGTAGCACTAGTAACGCTCCACTGTCCAGAGGGACACCGTTCATCTCTCTGTAGCACTAGTAACGCTCCACTGTCCAGAGGGACACCGTTCATCTCTCTGTAGCACTAGTAACGCAACTGTCCAGAGGGACACCGTTCATCTCTCTGTAGCACTAGTAACGCAACTGTCCAGACTGTCCAGAGGGACACCGTTCATCTCTCTGTAGCACTAGTAACGCAACTGTCCAGAGGGACACCGTTCATCTCTCTGTAGCACTAGTAACGCAACTGTCCAGACCGTCCTCTGTTCACCTGCTCTCTGAAGGGCATCGTGGTGGCTTCCGGTGCTTGGCAGTTATGAATAAAGCAGTTGTAAACATTTTGCTCAGGCTTCTGTGTAGACCTAAATTTTCGTCCTTTGGGTAATACCTAGAAGCGTGGTTGCCGGGTCACGTGGTAGAAGCCGGTTTGGTTTGCAGGAAGCCGTGCAAACGTCTTCCTGAGCCGCGCCACGCACCCCACCAGCAGGGCCTGGGCGTTCAGTGCGGGCGGGTTTGGGATTCTGGCTGTTCCCATATGTGCACGGCAGGCTCTCACTGTTGCTTTTATAAACTGCATTTCCCGATGACGTGTGACTTGCGGCCTCCTCTCGTTCGCTTACTTACCCCAGGAGCGTCTTGTTAGGGGAGGGGTCTGGTCATATCTTTTGCTTGTTCGTGGACAGGGCTTTCTTATTGTGTTTTAAGAGTTGTTTCTAGATTTTGCCTCCCCCCGAGCTGTTATCAGATGTGTGCGTGTTTACTCCCAGCCAGTTGCTCTTGGGCCCTACATGTCATCTTCGGTCACTTGGCCAAGCGCGTCCCCTCCTCCCGTGCACCTCCACTAGAGCACATTTGGTCTAGCAGGAGACACGGCAGCCTCCTGAACGGAAGCTTCTGGAACCCTCGGCCCTGGGCCTGGGGCCTCCTCTGCCTGAGGTTCCTCCATTTCTCGGTGTTCCGGGTGTGAGTACGGTTGCTTCTTGTTCCCGCCATGGCTCAGGACAGGGTCGTGCCTCCGGAGTGCCCCCACTGACC
This sequence comes from Enhydra lutris kenyoni, assembly GCF_002288905.1. Classification (NCBI taxonomy): domain Eukaryota; kingdom Metazoa; phylum Chordata; class Mammalia; order Carnivora; family Mustelidae; genus Enhydra; species Enhydra lutris. Next base: position 16,233,366 of record NW_019154122.1, read on the forward strand.
TCGTCCATGCTCCTTTCAGGGGGTTCAGCCGCCAGTCGTGGTCTCGTCCTCCATCACACACGCGGGGCCTCCCTTCCGTTCACTTCCTTTGCTTTCTGGCATGGAGTTAGGTTTCTCTGACACGTTCCTCCTGATATCTTGGCAAGTGGGACCTTCCTTAGCACAGGAGCTGGAGTCCTTGAGCTCTGGGTCACCCGAGAGCCCCTTGGTCTGGAGAACTCTTGTCCTGGGGTTCCCCAGCCCTGCTCTGGGCCCAGCTGCTGCTGCCTTGCCTGCCTCTTCCGTGGTGGGTCTCCTGTGTCCTGTGCGTTCTCCGCCTCCAGTCCCACGGCCCCGCCTCCAGAGCCTGTGTCTGCACAGTTTGAAACGCTTGCATTAACTCTTCTTTTCCCTCCGTCATTTGAAAGTCAGTAGCAGGCGAGGTGACCCTTCACCTCCAAACACACAACAGGCTTCACAGAAAAGCAGCCCCCGTCATCCTGATGAGGACAGGGACCTCACGGTCCCCTTCCCAGCTTCCCTCTGTGTCCCTTATAGCTACTTTCTTGCTTCCACATCCAGTCTGGGTCCTGGGTTGTCCAGGAGTCACCTCCCTGATTTCCTTTCATCTGGAGTAGTCCCCTGTGTTCTCCTCCCAGTGACAGAGGTGTCTGAAGGGGCTGGGGAGCAGTCACGTAGAATGCTGTGCTGTGTGTGTCTGACCGTTGGCACCAGCCCCCTGGGAGGTCTCGGGCACTGGTGGTTAGAGCCGGTGCCTGTCTGCTCTGGGTTTGGCGTGGAGCTTCATGGGCTTCACGTGGCGGCCGTCAGCCAGGGGCGGTCAGCCGAGACCAAGATACGCGCTGCCCTGGCCGAGCTGGCTGGCCCCCTGTCAAGTCTTGTCGTCGTGTTCTCTAACGTGGTGGTCTTTACTTCTGTTGCTTCTAAATTCTCGAGTGGCGGACGTGAAGGTGTTCTCCTCCCCAGCTCGTAAACAGAGCCACACGCGGCTCCCCCGGGGGCCTGTGGGTTTCATTTTCCACACGAGGCTTCTGGTCTGTTTGTCGTTCATCCTGCTGTGCGGTGGGAGACCGGGATCTGGTTTTATCTTTCTTCAGATGCCTCTGCTTTTGACCCGGTGCCATTTGCTAGAAAGCCCATCTTGTCTTCAGTGACTTGAGAGCCGCCCTTCTCATATACCCACACTTTTTATTGCTTGGGTTTATGTCTGGATTTTATATTTTGTTCCATTAGACCAGAGGTTGGCAAGCTGATTTCTCTTAAAGGCCAGATAGTAAATATTTTAGACTTTCTGGGTTACATATGTTCTTTCTGCAATCTTCTTTAACAGTCCTTTAAAAACGTGAAAGCTCTTCTCAGCTCCAGCTGGATCTGCCTGTGGGCGGTGGTTGGCTGGACTCGGCATTAGACTGCCCGTCTGCACATGGTGGGCAGGCCGCTGGGTCAGATGGACAGACCCCCTCCAGGTGCTCTTCCCTGCAGGGCACCCTCCACCCCTTGCTGCACGTTCTGGCCAGGCTGGTTTCCCACATGAACTTGTTAGACCTTTATGCAGGTTCTGCTGAATCCATGGGTTATGGCGAGGAGAGCTGTCCTCATGGGGTGGGAGCTGTTCTGCTGGGGACAAGGACATCCTTTCATGTGCTCATTTCTAGCTCCCGGACGTTCCAAAGATACTGAAGTGACCCTCCTTTAGGCTTTGCCATTTTCTTGTTTTCTGACCAATTAAATCTTGTCTTTATCTTTGTTACCTTGTTTTTTTGTATTCTCCTGTGTTATTTTCCTAATTTGACTTGCTTAATTCATTTATTTTGATTCTTTTGCTTTTGTGGATGCAAAGTATTAAAGGCTATGAATTTTCCTTTGATTACTGCTTTGTGCTTTGGTGATTCAGATAAGTAGTATTTTCATTCTTTTCTAGGAAATCTGGATTTTGTTTTTCTCTTGACAGAGAATAATTTACAAGTAAGTTGTAAATTTGTTTTTAAAAAGTTGTTTCCAGTTTCTAGTTTGTGGCATTGTGGTCTGAGAATATTGTTTATTCATTTCTACTTTGCGGGGCATATTTAGGGTTTCTTTGTGGCTTGATACATAGTTAATTTTTATTAATGTTAAATTTTACTCATATAGTTAATTTATAATCTAATTTTCATTAATGTTATTAATTTTTATTAATTTATTGACATTTTATTAATTTATAATATAATAGTTAATTTTACTAATATTAATTTTATAGTTAATTTTTATTAATGAAATTAATTAATTAATTTCGAGATACACTTGAAATGTGTGTTCGGTGTTACTGGAGAACAGTGTCACGCGTGCATGCATTCTACCTAATGGATTAGCCGGCCTGGCCTTCCGTACCCTTATCTGTTGTCCACTGAAAACACGGTGATTAGTTGGTCTCTACTACTATTACGTTTTTGTCTGTTTCTCCTTGCATCTCTGGTTTTTGCTTTGTCCTCTGGAGTGTGGCTCTCCCTAGCTGCTGTGTATTCCTCGCGGGTCGTAGACTGTAGAGGTGCTCGTCGTCTGTGGGGTGTGGATGCCTTCACGGAGCAGGGGTGTTTGTGGGTCAGGAAGGAGGGGTGGAGCCTGAGGACCGTCCAGCCAGAGGAGGAGCACCCACCAGACTCGGATGTGGGTGTGTGGTGGGACTGAGGCTCAGGAAGGAGGCCGGCCGGGCTGGGCTCAGTGTTTGTTGGGGGGCAGGTGAGAGAGGTGAGCTTGGGAGCCTGAGTGGACCCTGGGGAGGTGCTGCTGCCCCTGGGGTCTGCCTTGGTTGGGTAGATGGTCCCCATCCCTGTGGACTTCTGGGCGGGACGGAGATGACACGGTTCCCTGTGCTTTGGCAGTGCCGAGGGGAGGACTGCAGGGAATGTGGCCCTCAGGGAAGGCTGCTGAGGAGCCTGTTGTCTGAGCCAGACAGGAGTGAAGGGACCCAACCCTGTGGGGGGTGGAACAGGGTGCCTCCAGCCTGAGAGCCCTGAGGCTGGGCCCAGACCAGGGTGGCCCCCACACCCCTACTCGCCTCCTGCGGGTACTCAGCATGCTGTCAGCTCTGAGCTCAGTGTGTCACCCCATGAGCTCCATCAGGCCGGGACCCTGTCCGTCCCCTGCTCCCACGTTATCTCTGTGCAGTGCTTGGCACGTGTGCTGGAGGCACCCAGCTGTTACGTGTTGAGTGTGAACTCCTGGTGCGTCTGAGTGGTCGGACTAGTGGTGTTGGAGCGGGAGGCAGCTAGCAGGGGCGTTGTAAGGGCCTGGGGCCCAGGAGGCACTCCCGGCTGATGTGAAGAGGAGCTGGCTGGTGGGGGCGGAGATGGAGGGTCTGGTTGGGACCTGAGGGTCTGGGTGCTTCCCTGGGGAGCAAGGAGAGCTCCGGGTGGAGAGTCTGTGGGTCTGGGGGACATGGAGGTGGAGTGTGGCACTCCCGGGTGTCCGTAGGTGTCATTTGGGAAGTTGACCCTCAGAGTTCACATCTGTTCTGCCTCTGCAAATCCGAAGTCTGAGCCGTGTCAAGCCGGTGCCTGAGCTCGTCCTTCTCCTACAGCCCCGGTGGGCCTGGTGTGGGGAGCGGCACCTTTAGTGCCGGGAGCTGGGCCCTGGGTGTGTACAGGTTTTGTTCCTGTCCCCACCATGTGTCTGAGGAGCCAGCCTCAGGGCTCCCGCGCTGCGGGGGTGTCCTGACAATGACCAGAGGCCACCGGCCACCCAGGTCTCAGTTGGCTGGGGGCACTGGGGCCTCCAGTGGTCCGTTACTTTGCTCACTTGTGACGTGATGCTGGGGACTGGCCTGCCGCTGTGTGGGGTCATTGCTGTCCACTCCCTCAGCCTCTCTCCCAATCCTTACTGCGCCACCACTCCATGAGGAGCTGGTCTTGGCGCCTCCCTTGGGCCCACGAGAGGCTCCACACCCCCGCCTTCCCGTCAGCCCCCACTGCTGTGTCCACTCCAGCCTGCTTCCCTGCTTCAGCAGAAGGACTGTTGTGGTCTTGAGAGCAGGGGACAGCCCGGGGCCGAGGTGGCTGGAGTCGGGGTGAGGATCGCAGCCCGGTCTGGGACCTGCCCCCCAGTGCTGAGTGAACATGTGCCCTTGGCCCCAAAGTCACTGTTCTGCTTCCCGGGGGCTCTGTTAATGTGTTATTGATGGGAAGGGGGGGAGTGTTGGGCTGTGCTCCCCAGCTTGGCCGCTCCCCGCACGGTAACTCAAGATGATTTCAGTGGCGTTTTTGTCAACTTGGAACTGATGGTGATGCCACCTGGGGGAGCCAAAAGGCGGGGGATATAGTCCACTGCCATCTCGGTGATGAGCCCGAGAGCCGGTGCCCCCCAGGGAGGCACTGTGCTAGCGCAGCGCTCGGGGCTCCTGGGCTGGAGCTCTGCACGGGCGTGCGTTCTCCCAATTTCGGTGGCAGACCACGTCTCTCCTTCAACCCTGCACGCAGAGTAACGACCTCCCAGGGCAGCCCCATCAGGACGTCTGTCCCCATTCAGGATAGACTGTTTTGCAAGGACTCAGTGAAAACCATGAATCGTATGTCGGGAAGAGTTCAGGGTTTGCGTTGGAAAGAAACAGTGACTTCTGGACGGGACTCTCTATTTCGTAAATGTGGGTATTTTATGATGTTTGGATTAATGTGTTTATTAAGCTGTGGTTATGATGGAAGCAGAAATTCACGATTATGACCACAGCAGGGATTGCTTCAAAATATAAAGATGGTAAATGACTCGAGTCACTTTTGGGCTCATTCAAGGCCTCTTTGGACAGGGTCTCCCGGCTTTCAGCTCAAGTACCTGGTGGATCCTGGGTTCCTGAAGCCTGGAGAGCAGCGCTGGTTCACCCGCTACCTGGCCGCCCAGACCCTACAGATTGATGTCTGGGACGGAGACTCCCTGCTCCTCGTGGGATCTGCGGCCGTCCAGATGAAGGTGGTGGCTCGAGGGTGGGGTGTCCCTCCTGGGAGGGCCTGCCCGGGAGGTGGTCCTCTCCCACTGAGGGGCACTGTGGTCCGACTGTGCACAGATTCTGTCCTTCCCCCAAGGGAGGGACTTTCACAGAGTCCCTGTTGCGCGATGCTATGTTGTATTTTCTGTCAGTCAGCTCCTCCTACAAACCGACTGCAGGTAAGGTCACCTTTGGCCCCCTCCCGCACCCTGACAGTGAGGATACCTGTTCCCTGTGAGCAGGGGCCTGGCCCGGGGTTGGGGACGGGGTGAGGGACGGACTGGGCTGCACAGAGGTCGCCCGAAGCCTGCTAGCAGTTACTTGAATTGTGCTTTTCTAATTGTAATTAGAATTAGACTAATTCTTTCTCTAATTGTGCTTTCCATCTTCCTCGTATACTAAAACCTAAATCCCCGTGTTAATTAAAGATTCCTCCCTGGGGTTTCTCCCCAGAGGGTCAGCGTAGTTTCACAGCAGCTCCTGGGCTTGGGCCTGCGGACATGGTGTCCCGGCTGTGGGGTGGCGGTGGGAGGGGAGCCCCAGCTCCTGCATCTCCGAGAGCCCCCCACTCTCCGTGACTCCCACTAGTGGACTTGCTTCTGGATTCCAGCCTCGGGCGCCCCTCAGTTCCCACCACTCCCAAGCCTTGCCCCTGCCACAGCCCACGTGGTCACCAAGACCTACAACCCAGGTCACCGCTCGCTCCTTGGCAGCCCTCGCCATGACGAGCTCATGGCCCCCGTTTGTGGCGTGCCAGGCCGCATGCACTGCTCCCCTGATACCCTGTTCCTCTTCCCCTGGGGTGCTGCCTGCTCCCCCTCTTCCCTCGGAGGGCTGACCTGGCTGTGCCATCCCTCCTCTGGCCGACTCAGGTGTCCATCCCTGCGGAGTGATCCCCCCGGGGGGGGGCAGGAGGAGGGGTCACCTGTGGGGAGCACTCAGCAGATGTGGGCTGACGTTCTCATTCCTCACCCTGGTCCCTCAGACCTTCCTGGGTCATGGTGCCTGTGGGATCGTCATGGCCATTGCTTGTCTGTCTCTGATGCTGGCTGGTGACATCCTGGTGTGTGGGAATGGGACAGTCACTCATCCCCAGCACAGTCATGACCCATAGTGGGCACGGTGCTGTGTAGCTGAGAAGGAGCAAATGGAAGGAGCAACGAGGGACTGGGAGGAAAAGGGGTGAGGAATGGAGGGAGCAGGGAGGAGGGGCCGGAGGGAAAAGGGAATGGGGGGAAGGAGGAGGGATGAGGGAGTGGGTGCTGGAGGGGCCGGGAGGAGCCCCTGTGAACTGGGGGCCTGTCACGGCCCCAGCCTCCTCTGCCCCTGAGCCCTTTGTCCCTGTGTGCTCGCAGCTGGAGATGAAGTTATTTTATCTTGTCCTCCACGAAGAGCCCTTGAAACGAATGCTGTTGTGATTATTGGCACTTGGATAAATTAAAATTAAATTTTACTTTTTTAAAAATAAAGTCTTTAACTTCAAAATTTATAGAGACGGGCTGGGAGATTTGGCTAAGAAGAGAGAATCTCAGTCAGGTTTGGCAGGTGGGCTTTCTGGAAGGTGCGGTGCATGGTGGCTTGTCTCCCCTGCTCCTGCTGTTGGGTGTGTGAGGGATTTCTGCTTGTCTCCTGGGACGCGGCGCGAGCGTCTTGAAGGACGGTGTGCCCTGTCCTCAGCTGGTCCCCGAGGACGCGACGGTGTTGTCAGGGTGATAGTGACAGTCGCTCCAGAGCCCCGTTGCCCCTCCCTTCGCTGACTGTGCCCTCAGCCCAGCCCTGGGCTTGTGCTGCGTTACCCTCACGTCCGGCAGGGAAACTGAGGCCCAAGGTCCCGCTGACAGTAGCCGAGCCGGCTTTTCGCCCAGTTCTGACTCGGAAGCTGGTGCTCTTCACCCTCGCGCTCTGCTCTCCCCAGAGGACAGCTTGTCGGAGCTGTTTCTGAGGCAGCTGCGCTCACGTGAAAGCCCTGCACGCAGTGGGCGGGACCCGTGGACCGGGAGCCGACGAGGTCCTCCGCCTCCTGGGTGAGGACGAGGGTGCCAGCTGCGTTTCCCTGCTCTTGCCTTTAACGGGTATTCATTAGACAAGAAATCTTTGCCACCCATAGTGGGATGTGATGCCTTGTTTTTCTTGGCCTCTCTGCTTCCCAGCGCCTGGGTGTAACTTCCTTCATCAATGGTCCCTTCTCCCGCGGGGACATCGTGTAGTCAGCCCGGCCGCCGGCCCCGGCCGTGAACACGAATGTGGGTGTGTGGGCTCTGTGGACCCACACCGTGGTGCTCGCAGGGTCTGAAGCAACTGGAAGCTGCCAGACCCACCAGGGAGGGTCGTTGTGGGCGCCTTCCCTGCCAGGGCGGGGCTGATCGCTGGAGGGGGAAGCGCTGGGACCCTCCTCTGGTCCTGCACGTCCGTTTGTGTGTGAGAAGTGCACATTGAAAGGCCAGGTGACTTTTCCAAGGCCTAGAAAGAGGATCCCAGCTAGGCCTGGAGGCGGCCAGGTCTTCACATCCCCCCGTGGGCCTCACTAGCGCTCGGGCTCAGGCTGAGCACTGAGGGGTGAGCTGGCATAGCAGACAGCACCGGGTCAGGAAGGTCCTGCACCGTCCTGGGTCTGCTCTCACTGGCTCTGAGCAACCGGGGCCCGGTGTGGACCCTCGCAGCTGCACCTCAGCTGCCCTGTGGCCCTGCTCGAGGCCACTCCCTGTCTTCCAGCCACACTGAAGCCCTGGGTGTGGGGGTCTGTGCTCTGCACCCTGGGCTGAGTGTGCCTCCAGCCTTCCCTGCCTGGCTCATACCTCCTTCTGGAAGCTCTCACTAACCGGAGGCGGGGTCTGCTCAGTGTCCCCAGCCTCATTCTTCTGCTCGTTTCCGGGGGTTCTCTCTGCAGAACGGGCTTCAGGAAGGTGGCTGCCTGGCCTGTCTGTGCGTCCTTGGTGCTCACTCACTGGGTGGATTGGGTGCACTTTATGAAAGAGTTTGCGGGAAAAACCGGGTATCGAGGACGTAGATTTTCAGAAGAAGACAGGCTTGGCCTCAGCCAGCCTCTGACTGCGGCCTTTCTCCTCTGCAGCATCTCCTCCGCCAAGGCCGGCCGGCTGTGCAGGTCCTGCATGAGCTCGAGGTTGTGGCGACCGAGTATGAGCAGGACGTGGTGGTGAGTGGAGATGTGACCCGGTTTGGCTGTGTCAAGCCCATCGGTGTCTACACGGTGCTGAAGGGCTGGCTGCATCTGATGCTGGCCAACGTGGGTAAGAGTCCCTGGCGGCTTTGTTGGCTTTAGACCGTCTCCTGGGTGGCCAGTCGTTTCCCCAGTTGCTGCTCTGTCAGGGCAGTGGGTACTACTGTGGGCGTCACATAATCAACAGGAATTCAGAAGAGCTCTTACTGTTTGACCACTGAGTGCCCTCGACCACTGGACATCTGTCCTCCACCATGGGGCATCTGTCCTTGACCATGAACATCTATCCTTCACCACTGAGCCTACTCCCAACCGCTGGTCTTTGACCCCTGAGCCCGTCCTGGTACCAGTTGGTGTTCCTGACTTGTGATCAGGATTCGGGATCATTAGTCATCTCAGTCTTGCCCACATCTTGTTTCTTGGCGCCGTCTGTGGGGCATCTCTGTGACAATCCTCAGATAAGGTGACTGGTTCCAGGAGGGCTTTTTGTGTGGAATATCAGCCCACAGAACTCCTTCATCACAGGAGAGGAGCGGGAAGTGTTCCTCAGCTTCCATGCCGCCTGGGGATAAAGGAGCAGAGAAGCACAGTCCTTTAGAGCCTGGTGCTCTGACCTTACACCTAACGGTGTCCGAGGGCTGCTCTCAGATCAGACACGCTGGGCGCGGGGCCGGCTGCGGCTACAGTGGACTTCTCTAGACGTCCTGGAGGCTTCTCTGAGGCCCTGACCAACGGGGAACCTGGGGACGGCATGCCTGCCCCCACAGGGCAGGGGACCAGAGTGAGCCCCTGTGGGACCAGGGGACAGGCCCACTCTGTCTCCCTCCAGGGGACTCTGGAAAGATTGGGGTTTTTCGGGGTGAAATGGGAAGGAGGACAAAACCAAGACGTTTGAGGTTTTTGGAGCCGCGTCTGCCCACATGAGAGTCAAACCTCTCACGTTTTATGGGAGAATTTTCCCTTCCTCACAGCCCAGGCTGGCTTTAAAGCCTGGAGCCTTGTGGGCCACGGGAGCCCATGTGGGCAGCGTGGAGGGTGAGCCGGGGCCGCCGCGGGGCAGCACAGCCCGTTACTCAGGGCAGCTCTGCCTGCTTGACTGCGACCGTGGCGTCCCAGACAGCTTGGAAACAGCAAGACTCACTAGGTTCTGGAGGGAGAAACGAGCCGCATGTGAGAAGCCGACGTCATTCAGAAGCTCCTCCGAGCGAGGTGGCTGCGAGGAGCGTCCGGCGTCCGAGATCGCGTTGGTTATTTCTGTATTTATTCGCAGCCTGCAAATGTGCAGTGGTTCCGGGTTTTACGTCTTATCTGCAGAAGAAAGATTAGCTCCGTTATATGTTCTCTCAAATCGTCATTTCCGTACTCCGCCTGCAAGAGCAAGATAGCGCACAGGGCAGAGTCCGAGACGCCCGAGAGCGCGGCCACCGAGGGGATTAACAAAGGACAAATGCGCGCAGCTCGCTGGGCCGCGCGGCTACGCCATGGTTTCCCCTGCAAATTCTGTGTTTTCTGAAAAAAAGTGTTGTGGCTTTTGTTTTGTTATAAAACTGATTGCCCTGCCGCGAGCAGCCGCAGGAGGAGGCTGTGCGAGCTTCGGGGGACGGAAGCAGGGTCGGGCCAGCGTCCCTGCGCCCGGCATGGCGTCGCTCCTCTGCATTCACACGGCGGGTGGTGAAGCTCGAGGCTGTGCAACGGGGCACCCTCTCTGCGGCCCGGGACGGGTGGTGCTCGTGCCCGTGGCATCTCCGCTCAGACAGGCTCCGTGACGGTCTCTGCAGCATCGTCTGCGGTGTGACTGTGGCTCTTCGGGGAGCTGCTGTCACTTGTATCTGCGGCCCTTCCTGGGGGCCCCTGGGGAGCGAGGGGCTCCTGCGACTCCCGGCTCCGTGTTCTCAGGGTTGAAGGAGAGCCAGGTGGTGTGGATAGAGGGCCTGGGTTTGGGGTGGGACACGGTGACGTGCTCTGCTCCTGCCGTGGACCGAGGTAGCTGTAGACCGTGTCAGGAGCCCTGCCCATCTGGAGGGAGTTCCTGCTCCCGCAGCAAATGTGCGGGTCCCCAGCTTAACCCAGGTCTCCCCGAAGGGAAAGAAAGCCGTGGCCGTTGGGATCTTGGACTGCACCCAGAGGAAGTGAGCGCCTTCCCCGTGTCTGGCCCCTGAGTCAGCGGCGTGTGCCCCCGATCTAGTTTATTGTCCCAGCTTCCAAACCAACACTGCAAGTGCAAAATGCATCAGAGGAAACGCCAACACTCAGGGACGGTCCTGGTCAGTCTGGAGGTGACCACGTCATCCTGCTGGTGCCGTGTGCCGCGGTGACTGTCATGACTCCTGAGAGCCCGGCTCCAAGGCCACTGGCCGTCCACCTGCGAGCTGTGTGCAGTAGCTCCTGAGCTGCTGCTGTCCCTCCCAGTGGAATGGTCTCTAGGCCAGACGGAGGCCGCGGGCATGCCGGCCAGACGCGGTGGGGGGCCTCCTTGCCTGTCCTTGAGGCGCGGCCATGGAGGTTCCCAGGGCCCCTCAGTTGCGGCACAAATCCGTTGTCCTGACAGGGAGCGGAGGTGGCGTGTGCCCACTGCCAAGTGACTGACGGAGCAGGTCCTCGGTGGGATGGAGAGCTGGCCAGATGGTCCGCCCGCACCGGGGAGGAACAGCGCTGGTTGCTGGGAGCCCGGACCGACTCTGAGCTCGGGGCAGGAACAGAGTGCCCCTGGGCTCCGGGGCACTTCGCCCCCCCTTGTGTGGAGAGAGGGTGGTACCAGAACAGTGAGTGTTGGTGCCAGGACCTGGGCTCTGGCGTCAGCTGGCTGTCCCCTCCCTGCCTGTCCGTTGTTTGCTCGTCTGTCCCCCTTGGGGCCTGGGGCTTCTTGGGGACATGGCTGGTCTTCTTTGCTGCAGTGGTCGCCCAGCAGTGGCCACAGTGGCCTGGTGTGGTGATGGGAGGTTCACGAACGGGAGGCTGAGCGAGTGTGAGAGCCTGATTCTGCGCCTCTTGGACTTGGGCTGACAAAGCAAGCCCCGCGGCATGAGCAGCTGAGCCCGTCAAAGTGGTGTCCACGCCAGATTCCGTTCTTGGGGACGAGCCTCATGACCTTGTGGCTCTGAGCTGTGTTGGGGGTGAGCTGACCGCAGGGGGAGGAGGGCCGGGTTTGGCAGAGGCTCCGCTGCTCCTCCGTCTTTGGGGCAAGAGCAGAGAGGCAGCCACGGGGTGGGTGGTGGGCAGACCCGCAGGGAGAAGCGTTCCGTGCTCAGCCGCGCAGAGGCCGGGAACAGTTGAGACTCAAGACGCAGGGTCAGAGGGCGTCCGTCCGAGGGCTGAGCGTGACGCAGACGTGTGCGCTGTGCGTGCAGAGCCAGCGTGGGGGGAGGGATGGAGCAGCAGCAGGACTGGGCCTGGCCCTGAAGCCCCCCAGGAAGAGACCCCGGGTAGGATTGTCACTGGCCTCCGTGGCCAGGCCCGTGAGTAACCATCGCATGGGAGGCAGGCCTGCCATCTGGTGTCTCAGGGTGACGTGGTGCGCACCTGGCAGATGAAGCCTGGGCTCGACCCGACACTTTGCTGGGCCTGGACTGTGGTGCTGCTTCAGGGAAGGCTCTGGACAGTGAGCTCCACGCCTGTCCCAGTGCGCTGGTCTCCTTGCCGGGGGCTGTGGAAGACACCAGCGCGCCTGTGCTTGCCGGGACTGCTGGCCAAGCTGTGACCACTTCGCGCTCCCGGGCTCGTGACCAGGAGCAGCTCTTGTTGCAAGAAGGCTGGGGGAGGCCACCCTATGTGAGAGTCTCAGAAACACACCAGGCAACCAGAGGAGTTTGGAAATGATGAGAATGGAAGTCCTGGGGTAGGACTCTGCTCGCCTGTGTGTCCCCAGCCTGTAAATCACGCCAAGTACATCACTCGTGATTGGCCAGAGGCGGTTTCAGTCCATCTGTCAGTTTTGAATCGAGCATTTTCCCCCACGCCCAGACTGGGGCTTAGTCCTTGCTGGTCTCCCGAGGGCTGGTCTGCTGCCACATCTGTCTCTCCAGCTGCTGCACACTGGGGTCTACAGGGGCAGCACCCGTTGGCAGGGCAGAGACCACAGGACCTCCTGGCAGGACAGGCCTTCCCTTCCCGACCTCAGCTCGGAACCAGTCAAGAGGGAGACGTTCCTGTCCGACAGCTGGAGATGAAAAGGTCACTTTGGTCACCGCTGCTGAGGCCCAGCTCGCCGCTGTGGTCAGGGCTGTGCTCCTGCGTCTAGCACTGTCCTGTGGGACAGAGGCGGGGTGGGCAGAGCTGAGGGGGTGAAGCCACCCTGTCTGCCCCCCCAGGGCCAGAGTGGAGGTGGGGAGGGAGGGGATGCAGAGAGGTGGGGAACGGGCAGCTCCCAAGAAGGTCTCCACGACGGCCACGCCTGCAGGCATTCAGCACCATCCTGCCGGGATTGGGGAAGCCCACAGTGCGAGCATTTTGTGTCCGGAACGTGGGGGGGTTCGTTCTGGAATCCGACTTCATCGGCTGTGCTCCGCCTCCCTGGAGGTGGGGGTCATGTGCGTGCAGAGGGGTCATGGGCTCTGGGGTTGGGCTTCCGTCCACCGTGGGCCTCGCACATGCTGGGGTTAGCGGGGCGCTGCTTGCCATCCACCTGGGCAGGCCTGCCACGAGCTCTGTCCCCAGGCTTATGCCTGGCCCTCTGAAGCTGAGTGCGGCTTCCTGCCGAGGCTTCTGTGTGGAAACAGCTCCAGAAGATTCTAGCTTGCTGAGGCTCGTTGACCTTCACATGTGTGTCCGACGTTAGCAGACGCGCACAGAGGCCTCCTCCAAGGCGCGGGCGCGGGCACGGGCACGGGCACGTGTGAGCCCCGCTGCAGGGAGGGGGGGGTGAGGGTGTGAGCACCGGGAGCTCTGACCCCGCAGGAGAGAGGCCCGCCGGCCAGCTCTCGACCGCCGAGCAGATCCAGAGCTCCGGGGTGTCAGCGGGCCAGGGGTGTGCACAGGCCCTTTGGAACCCTGAGCTCCCTGCAGGGGAGTTGATGTGTCTCCTCACGCTCCTGTCGGTGTTCACACCTTCTGCTGGGATGTCTCTAACTTAGGTCACGTGTGTGAGCAGATGGAGAGAAAGTCGAGCTCGTTGCCACCTTCCAGGTCCCGGGTCATCTCGAACGACGGCGCCCTGCACTTCGTGGGAGGCAGTCTCCTCACGCGCGGGGGTCTGAGACGTGAGTGGGCCTGGGTGGGGCGAGTGGGGCTGGGTGGGGCGGGTGGGGCTGTGTGCAGGGACATGTGTGATCTGGGGGGGCACGGTGGCCGTCGTGTCCAGCTCAGCGCCCTACCTGCCTCGGTGGACCCTCAGGCTGTGCGGGTCAGCGCGTGCGTCACAGCCGGAATGTTCTAGAGAGGACTCCGTGGAAACCGGTGGGGCTGTCGCCCTGTGCGCGGTATCCGTGTTGGGTCCTAGCTGCCCATCTTCAGGTTAGCAGGAAGTGAAGAAAAGGCTAGGATGAACAGAGACTAGTTTCTCTTTGTTTTTTATTTTTCTTTTTTTAAGATTTTATTTTTATTTATTAGAGAGAGAGAGCGCGCACGCACAAGGAGCGTGAGCGGCAGGCAGAGGGGGAGGGAGATGCAGGCTCCCTGCTGAACAAGGACCCTGATGGTTTGTAAAAACTGGTTTGAAGCCCCCATGTTCGGGGGAGTAAACCAGTTGCGGCTCTTGGGAAGCAAAGGCCGGCACTTGGAAGAATGTTGTCCAAAGCAGGGGGTGTCTGAAGTTTTCTGTCCCCTCGAGTCACCCACAGACCTGGAAGCACAGTAGTTGGTGGGGCGAAAAGTGGTTGTGCCCTTTGGGTGGTGTCCCCCGTGTCACAGGCCCCCTGGCGCGGATCCACAGCTGCCCCGAGCTTCCTGTGCTGACGGTCCTCAGACGCTGTTGTCCCGGAGCCTGTGCCCAGGAGGGAGGCCCTGTGCTGTGGCTGGTGAGAGCCTCGAGGCCTCTAGAAGCCTGTGCGCTCTGAAACGCCAGCCCAGACTTTGTGGGCGCTCGAGTGTTCTCCCGGGAGAGGGAACCCAGAGGCTCTGATGCTCGGAGCGGTCCAGGGCGCATGATCCCGCCGGCTGAGTGTCCATTCTCCCGTTCAGTGTTGAGGAAACCAAGGCAGGGGAGGTCGGGTGACTTGGCTGGTTGTGTGGTAAACGGTGGTGAGCTTGGGTGAGAATCTGGATTTCCCACGTCGGGGTCAGGGTTTCTCTGTCCCGGGCTGGTCCAAGAGCTGGTGGGCCGTGTTTGTGAAAGCCCCCGCCTTGGGGCCCAGCAGGTCGGGGGCTCGGCGAGGCCGTGCAGCGAGCTGTAACTCGTGAGTGTCGGTTGTGTGAGCGGAGAGTCTCTGAAGTCCCTGGTTCCCTTCTCCCTGTTTGAGCGAAGACAGGAGGGAGCGGTCCCCAGAGAGCCCGTCCTCCCCAGCGGGCAAGGCTCAGCAACAAGGAGGTTGTGCGGAGTTTTAGCAAGTGGCCCCGGGCTCTGAGCAGTGCTGGGATTCCGTGTCTGGTCTCTTTGGCACTGGGTGATGTGGTCTGACCCAGAGCTCGTTGGTCAACCCCCAGCTTGCTTGTCCCCTTCCCCTGGGACCGTGGGCCTCGGGCTGCTCAGACCCAACCGAGGGGGCTTGGCCCACCCACTATGCCTGCACCCAAAAAATTATTTTGGGGGTGGATTTTACTTGTCTAGAGCGACTCATAACACCTGAAAAGCATTTGAATAGCTTTAAAATGGTGGTGAGGAACCGCAAACAGCCCTTGTTAGGGGGGACGGAGGAGGAATGGGTAGTCGGGGGAAAGAGCTTTACCATCGCATGGAGCATGTCAGTCGGAGGCTAGAGATGGGGCGACATTGGGGGAGCTGGCCCGCAGATTCAGCAGGGTGCTCACTTCCCGCAGGGGCTGCGGGTGCCTGAGGCGCGGGGGGCCCGGGCCTACGTTGGGGTGCCCCTTCTCTTCTGCCTGCCCGCCTGCGCCAGCTTGGGTGCCGGTCCGGGAAGCTCATGTGCCAACTTGTGCGCTCAGGTGCGCTCAGGTGTGCCGTGCGTGGCTTTGTCACCTGAAGAGAGTGCGGCCCCTCTGCTGCTCCAGCATCTGTCTGTCTGCTCCCACAGCTTCCATGTCTGTCCGGGGTTTGAGCAGAGGCGCCCAGAGGAGTCTGTTCCCCGGGGGCCGGGCTGGTCTGAGTCCCCCACCCCAACCTGGGCTGGGGCTTCAGGTCAAGCAGGCAGCTCGCCAGAGCCCCCAAGTCCTGATCTGAGCACACCCGGGGTCTGAGGACCTGGTGGGACAGCGTCCGGAGAGCTCTGAGTGGTCCCTGAGTCGGAGGCTCTCACCGGCTGGGCTGCGTCCTGGATGGGGTATCAGTGGCCTTTGAGAACCCAGAGAGCATCAGCTTCTAGAACACGGACTTTTATCTTCCTCCGGAAAGTCACCTAATGGTATATTAATTGTCTCTAAGGAGCAAGATCAGAATTCCTTTATTTGAAAGGCAGGTAAAGGGGGGGACGCTGTGGAGACCAGCCTGCAGGGTTGCCGTCTTTATGAATGTCTTCGAAGGTACAGGAGAGGGCAAGGTGCCCGCTGAGCTCCTGCCCTGGGTGAGGTGGCCGGAAGCTTGTTGGGTCTGCTTGAAGAAAGTAAATTCTACACCTTAATCTCTTGCTCCCTCTTCCAACCTTCCAGCAGTAAAAAACGTGGTCCAAGCCCAGAAGCTGGCCGACGTGGACCGTGAGCTGGCCGCCATGCTGTTCACCTGCGCGCAGCCCGGGAGCAAGGGGCCCCCGGGTGCCAGCCGCGAGGGGGATGCTGTGCGCAGGCGCAAGCTGGAGCGGATGAGGTCCGTGCGCCTTCAGGAGTCCGGAGGAGAGCTCAGCTGCTGGGGGGCCAGCCTGTTGGTGAGGCCCTTGTCCACCTCCAACTGCCCCCGGCTGTCCCCGCGTGGGGGCCGCAGTCGGGAATGAAAGCGGCCTTGTCCTCCGGCTGCTCTTCTCCGCGTGGCTCCCCCCACCCCACCCCCGAATCCTACTTGTGGAATGTAGGGGAGACGGAGCTCTCAGCCACCGAGGGAGGTTTTCCTGGAGAGTCAGATACTTGGAGAGTTTTTGTAAAAGCTGGTTCTTGGGCTCCAGCCCTGGAGATCCTGTGTCCGGCTGGGCTGCGCACATGTGTGTCCATAACCTGGGCTCTTAAGAAAGTTCTTGAGGGGGTTTTGAGGGGCCCCCATATTGGGGGTCAGGGCTGTGAATGGGTCATCAGTGCAAATCAAGGAATTCATTCCGACCAGAAAAATTCCCATTTTTGTCTAAAAATCTAGAGAAGACCCCATCATATTTTGCAGCGTAGACCTAGGAGATGGATTCATGGAGTCAGGAAGCCACAGGGGCCTTGAGAAAGAGCTCTGAGGATCGCCCTTTACGTTAAGGCAGGAAGGTGTCTGGAAAGACGTCCCTGCTCGGCCCTCCGTGCTCACAGCAGCTGGGGCAGGCTCCTGCCCTCACGTGTGGGGTATAGCGGGAGACGGAACCAGGCCAGCGAGCAAGGCTGGAGTGGGCGCCCCGGCAGCCCCTCGGCTATGTCGGCTGTCCCCACCGCACCCCCTTCCCCACCGACCCCCTTCCCCACCGCCCCCCCTTCCCCACCGCCCCCCCCACCGCCCCCCCTTCCCCACCGCCCCCCTCCCCACCGCCCCCCC
>NW_019154122.1:16250598-16280695 GCF_002288905.1 Enhydra lutris kenyoni
GGGCCTCAGGCCAGGGGCTGTGCCTGGGAGGTGGAGAGCAGTGCCAAGCGTGGTCTGCTTCCTTGGTGCTGACGCTGGGCGCTGGGCATGCTGATGGTCTGGGGGCTTCTTGGGGGAGTCCTGGGCACAGAGTGGGGCCAGATGCCTGTGCTGGTGTCCCAGCTGTTGCTGGGGACAGTCCCAGCATCCGCAGGAAGGTGGCTCCGTTTCCGTGGCACCCGGGACGGCAGCCGGCCCCACCATCTGCTGTTGGCCCGCGTCAGCCGCTATGCGCGTCAGCCACTGTGTGCGCCGGCGGAGCCCCAGCCGTGGGAAGACCAGGCACCTTCTCCATGGGTCCCCGGCTGGGGAGAAGGGCTGGTGGGTTCTCTCCTCGTGTGGCGGTCGTCGGAGGCTGCAGGCTGTAGAGCAGCGCCGTCCCCAGGGCCCTTGGCTGGGACTCCGGACCCACCATTCTGTGTGTGAGCAGGTGCCCCCGCACGCAGAGCCTGGTACCGAACAGGCAGGCCTGGGGCCCCTGGGACCGGCCCCCACTTCTGCCCCTGCAGCCCTCGGGTCGTCCCGCACAATAACAGTTCAGGGGCACTAACCCCATTCGTGTACTCATCCCGTGCTAAGACGAGCTTTCTTTCCAGAAATCCTGGCAAAAGGCTTGCCAGTCTCACTGCTCTGGTTGGATACGGTGCCCACCCTTGACCTGGTCACCAGGCTCTGCCACTTGTGGGGACCCGAGGGCTCCCCTGAGTGCCCTCATCCTTAGCCTGGCTGACTTTTGAACCTAATGAGCGGTCAGGCAGGGTTGTGGCAGAGAGAGACCAGAGTGTCACGTCTGTCACTGGTGACTCTGGCGATGTAGTAGAACGGACCGTTCTCTGTGGTCGGGGTGCTCGTGCCACGGAGTCTGGAGTTAACTCGAGCCCAGCCACCTGGTGAGGCGTCCGGCCGTGGGCCACTGACCCCAGCGCTGGTGAGGGGCGGGGTGAGCCCCTGGTGCTGTGTCCAGCCAGTTCGATCCCAAAGGGAAAGGTTGAGGGAAGGCAGGGCTAGGCCTGCCTGGTTCATGCTCCAGAACTTTCTATCAGAGAAGTCGCCGTATGTCCTGTGGGGCAGAGGGAGGCCTGGGTGCCAGGCTTCCTGACAGCTTCCTCTGTGGTACAGAACGACACAGGACAGGCAAGGAGAATCTCTCCTTACAACCCCCAGGGTCACGCTTTTCACCCTCTGGTGTGTGGTGAACTGGGGAGCAGCTGTCACTGTGCCCTGCCCCCAGTCTTTCCCTGAGAGCCTGTGGTGGATGGTCCACTGGTGGCCGTCCAGAGTTTGTCCCTGCAGCTTGGGAGTGGGTCAGAATAATGCACTGTCTCAATTCAAGTTTCTCAGCCTAAACTACGTCTGGCCATCCCACACTCCACGAAGAAGCTCCATCGTCTGTGTGGGGAGGTCTCAGATATGAGCACAACCACCCTCCTGTTTCAGATCCCCAGGGAGAAATGAAAGGTTCAGCTTCAACTCCCTTGTGAGGGGAAGGCCAAAGTTTGGGATGTTGGAAAGTCAGTATCCAAAGTAATTTAATTTAGAAAACAAATTTGGTTCTTACTTGTTGAGTTGAAATCCAGAGGCTCTCAGACAGCCTCTGCCTTCTGACGGTCGGGCCTCGTCCACATTCAGAGGTTCTCAGCACGGGGCCCGCTGCTTCCCCAGCACAGAGCGGCGTGGGGCGGGGGCGTCTACTAGGTCTTAGATCCTGCTGGGCAGCCTCCAGGGTCCTCACTCTTCAGTGTAAGTCCCACGGGAAACACGAGCCAGCCTCCAGCCTCCAGAACACGTCATTTCGGCCAAGCCCCACGAGTCAGGCCACGGAGCAAGGAGGTGAGGAAGGACCTGGGGCTGAGCCCCCCCCGAGGCAGTGTGCCAGCCGAGTGGACTGTGGCCCGGCTCAGGTCTGTCAGGCCCTGCTCACATACCGGGCTCCTGCTATGACGCTGGGGACCTGGTCAGTGAGCCCAGCTCCCATCTTAGTGGCTTTGAGGCTGCGTTTTCCTCTTTTGTTAGAAACCTCTGCTGCTGATTCCAGTGTGACCAGATGCCAGCCTTGAGGCCACTGGGAGAGCTGGCCTCGTGGGTGGTTGTCTTCTCTTGGGAGCACGCGGGGCCGACCCTGCCTCCTACAGGGGAGACCACCGCAGGGCAGAGAAAAGCCAGGAGAACCGCATAGACCTGTTTTCTGTCCTCTGGACCTGGGGTGGGCCGGTCCCATCCAACCCAGGAGGCTGAGGAAGGGGGTGGTGGGGATTCCGGGAAGAATTTGGGGAGTGGGAGAGGTGGCCGAATGGCCCTCGGGAAGGAGAGTAAGCCCAGGACTGTGACCTGGTTTGGCCCCTGTGTCCGCAGGCTCAGCAGAGCGTCCGCGCCCAGCACACACGCGACCTGCAGGTCATCGCTGCCTATCGGGAGCGTATGAAGGCCGAGAGCATCTCTAGCGCGCTGAGCCTGGCCATCACCACCACACACACCATCCACGTCACACTGGGCACTGCCGAGTTCTTCGAGTTCGCCCTCAAGAACCCCCACAACATGCAGCACACTGTGACCATCGAGGTGGACAACCCCGAGCTCAGGTGGGCGTGGGTGGCGGCCCCACACGTGCGGTGCCCCCTGGGTGACTCGGGTTCTCCCTGAGATGAAAGCTGAGCTGCTCTCGACCCTCGAGGGTCCCACTGGTCTTGGCTTTTGCCCACGGTCCCAGGTGCTGGCTCTCATGGGCGGGCAGGGGACTCAGCAGGAAGAGCGTCTTTGCCTCAGAGCCGGTCTCCCTGCCTTGTAGTATCACCCGGGACGGTCTCAGAGCTGTGCCTCCCCATATTCTAGCATCACTGGGACTATCTCAGAGCCCATGTCTCCGCATCTTCTAGCTTCATTCAGGATGGCCTCAGAGCCCGTGTCTCTTCATCTTCTAGCATCACCCAGGATGGTGTCAGAGCCCTTATCTTCTAGTATCACCCGGGACAGTCTCAGAGCTGTGTCTCCCCATCTTCTAGCATCACTGGGACTGTCTGAGAGCCCATGTCCTTATCTTCTAGCTTCATTCAGGATGGTCTCAGAGCCCGTGTCTCTTCATCTTCTAGCATCACCCGGGATGGTGTCAGAGCCCTTGTCTTCCTGCCTTCTAGCATCAGTCGGGACGGTGTCAGAGCCCATTTCTTCCTACCTTCTAGCATCATCCAGGACAGTCGGGAGTGGAGGTACTTCAAGGACGCGGCTGAGCTGAACACACCGGTGGAAGAGGACATGTTCCATCTCCGAGGGAACCTCGCCCCGCAGATCTTCCTACGTCCGCGGGAGACCGTCCACATCCCCTTCCGATATCAGACCTTCTCTGTGGGGCCACTGGCCTTGGTGCAGGTGAGCAGGCCTTTCTTCCGGTGCCAGACGGGCTTGTCAGGCACATGGGGAAGTCCCACTTGGCTAAAAATTGGAAGGGGGGCATTCCCACGTGTCTCCCTGTGCTGCTCAGACCACACAGCCTACAGAGGTCACCTGCTCCACTAGCCTCTGGGTGTGCATGCACACAGGGGCCTCGGGAAAGGCCAACCGTCCCCTCTGAGTACTCTACCTCTCGGGCACAGAACCTCTCCCTCACCTCAGAAGAGCTGATGGGCCGGAACTTTCCAGCATTCTGTGTTCTTAGTTAATGTCTGCCCACGTCTTCTGTAGCGTTTGCTTCTCTGCAGGACGCGCAGGCTTGGAGGTTTCCAGTGCTGGGTGCGCGTGGTCCCCGCGGTGCGACGGGTGGGGGCCGTGGGGGCGTGCAGGGCCTGCGTTTCATCCTTTTTGCTGAACTTTTGGGCTCAGCTCCGTGGGATCGTGGTGCTCACTTCCGTGGGCTCGAGGCCCCCCCGAGCCTCACAGAATCCTGTGGCGGCTCTTTGGGTGCACTTTGGGGCAAGTGGTCATAAGGGCCGTGAAGATGTCAGGCAGAGCCGGCTTGCGTGTCGGGCGGGCCTTCAAGGTTCTCGGCCGCCCCTGCTCCCTCTTCGGGGGTGAGGCTGGTTCCTGGCCGTGGCCAGCCACGCTGTGATAACAGATGAGACCATGGACGGGAGCCCTCCGCCCTGGCGGGAGCCGTCCTGCAGGTGGGAGGGCCCATCGCCCTCGGACCCCGTCTCGTGACCTGCTGGTGCCGGCTGGTTTCTCACAGGCCTCTGCTGAGCTGAGATCTGAGAAGGGCACGGATGCCGGGTCGCCCCAGAAGTCCAGTGCGATGCCCACTAAGCATGCCAAGGTAAGGGGGCAAGATCCCTCTGCTTCCCGACAGCTCCGGGGTCTTGCACTGAGAGCCAGGTGTCCTCTGAGCGGACCCAGTGACGTGTCCATGACTTCAGCTGTTAGGTCGCTGGGGCCTGGCCCTGTGCCCTACCAGTGTGTGGGTGGTGGTAAGCGGGCCCGTGGAGGTGGGCTTTTCCTGTTCTGACGGGGCAGTGACTGCTTCAGGTGACGCTGGTCTGGCCTGCATGTGGGTGTCTGGCCCGGAAGCCCCTCACTGGCCACTTGCACCTTGTAGCCCTTGGTGCTCTGGGTGCCTGCCGCACGCCCTGCGAGGACAGCTGTCCCGGCACGCGGGTACCACACACGGGGGTGAGACGGGCCCCTGACCCTCGCCCACAGCATCCCCACGTCCCTAGAATTAGTGTGGGCCTTGGGGTTACTGCTGGGCATCCTGCCTGGAAGGGAGGAGCAGCTTGCCTCTAGGATGTCCTGAGGGGTGCTCAGGACACTTGTTTTTAGGACTTTCTGAGGCTTTTTTTCTGGGCAGACGAATGCCTTTAGAAGTAGTTTGAAAGTAAAAATAAAAGCAAAAGGCTTTGCTCCCCCCCTGCCCCGAGAACAGACTATTTCAGTGAGTCCCGATGGGAAGCCGGGTCCTGATTACAGGCCTGCGTCCCTGCCTCACTGCGGAGGCTGTTTGTGCCCACAGCCCCGTCACGGTGGAAATTGCTTTATTTTACCTAACGTGGAGGCCCAGCTTTGCCTCGTTTAAGGAATACGTCGGCTGTTCCCGTAGGGCTCTCGGTGAAATCTGAGAGGCTACCACACTCTCCGTACGTGCACTTGGAGTTTGAAGGCAGACCCCAGAAATGGTATGAGTTCACCCGGGTTAGCTCAGTGTGCGTCCCTAACGGATAAGGACTCGTGGCCTCGCCGTGTGCTGCTGCCCCTGCCCCGGTCAGACCCTCTGAGCTGCCTCGCGTCCACCCTGTGCTTCCTTGTCTTCCCACGTGTGGTTCGGGTGAGTCCGGCCCACGGAGCCCAGGGCCCCGTGTCTGTTCTCCCTCTCGGAGTCATGGCCCACACGCGCTTTCAGGCTGGGGAATGGGGACGTTCAACTCGTTCCATTCTTCCTGGACTCCTTAGCGGGGATTCTGCCATGAACAAGAATTTCCCCCCAGCAGTTCGGTTGCCCTGAGATATTTTATACCAGAGAGTCAAGATAAACACTGGGTTCTCCCATCTCACTGGTCAGCGCTCATAGCACCGAATTACGCCCCGGCCACCCCTAGAGACGTCAGTGTTTTGGAGTCTCTTTGTGAACGCACAGGGGTACGTTTGCTGCTTCTCATCTGTGGGGGGCACCGGGCGCTGGAACTGCCCGCTCCCTGCCACTGCCATCCCTTTCCAAGCACTGTTAACTAAATTAATGGCTCGCGTGTTAACCAGGTCACTGGAAGGGTAAAACCAGAACGCCAAGCTTTCAAGGAGGTGGACTCGGCCAGAATGGCTGTCTGCGCCCCCTGTGCTGGGGAGCAGCGGGCCGAGCTGGAAATACTAGGACTTGGTCACAGAGTGGGCGGTCAGCCTGGGCCCCCGCCTGCAAGAGGGGGCTGCCTGGCACTGCTGGGGCTGCTCTGCGGAAAATCACATCCTGGATCCGAGCCCCACTGTGGGAGGAGCTGCCGCTGTGGGACAAGGACGGGTCGCTGGCTGAGGCTGACCAGAGCCGGGCTGTCCCGTATGCTTCTAGGAGCAGCCAGGGGAGCAGAACTGTGACCAGAGCAGGCGAGGGCAAGGGGGGTGGTGGCTGGGGGCAGAGGCTGGGACAGCCGCTGAATACACACGGGGTCTCGGTGTGTGGGTGCCCTTGCGGCCAGAGCATCAGGGCACAGGTGACAGGGCAGCCACTGTGCTTGCGGAAGCTGCTGTCCCACGAGACGGGGAGACACCAGGTGGAACTCTGGCCAGGCCCCAGCAAGCGCAGCATGGCGCAAGGATCCGAAGGTGGGAAGACCGCAAAGACGAGCCAGGACGGTGCCCACAGGGTCTGGAAGGGGCTTCCCCGGGCGGGCATGGCAGGGCACCCGGAGCTCACTGTGTGGCTGGCGGGTCCAGCCCGGCAGGGATTTTGGCCCCTGGTGGCTGTCCTGTTACGACTTAGGACTTCAACAGAGCTTTACATATTCTAGCTTTTTGTATGCGTACGTCTGAGAGATTTCACAGTAATCGTGTCTTCCCCGTGTGGAAGGCTTGTCTGGGGGCCCGGGAGCTGTGTTGATGTGGGGAGGCTGCCTCCGGGGCTGGGCTTCCGCCCTGCCCTCATTCGGGGGCCCGGAGGGCTTGGGGCCAGACTGAGTTGGGGAATAAAGATATTTGTTCTTTCTTTTTTTTCCTTTTTAAAAGATTTATTTGGTTTTCAGAGAGCGAGAGGGAGCTCGTGTGCACGGGGCTGGGGGGCAGAGAGAGACTCTGAAGCAGACTCCCTGCTGAGCGTGGAGCCTGTGTGGGCTCAGTCTCGCCCCCTGAGCCGAGACCAAGCGCTGGATGCGTAACCAACTGAGCCACCCAGGTGCCCCAGCAACCTTTTTTGTTTTTTTTTTTTAAAAAGAGGTTTATATTTCTAGTCTCTTTGGTTTAGGTCCTTTTACCCTCTGGAA
The DNA here is from genome assembly GCF_002288905.1 of Enhydra lutris kenyoni. Classification (NCBI taxonomy): domain Eukaryota; kingdom Metazoa; phylum Chordata; class Mammalia; order Carnivora; family Mustelidae; genus Enhydra; species Enhydra lutris. The sequence goes on from NW_019154122.1 coordinate 16,257,525, forward strand.
TCAAAGAGCTCATGGGCTCATGGTCTGCCACATGCACAGGGACCTGGTGAGGTTAGCGTCAGACCCTCCGAACGGCTTCCCCGCACGCGCACGGCAGCGTGCTGGAGGATGGGATGGCGGCTGAGGGGGGTCTGCCGTTGGGGCTGCAGACCTTCCAGCTGGCACTAGGGGCGTGTGCCGTGCCGAGAGCTAGCAGTGACGGCAGCCACATGCGATGGGTGCGTCCCAAGAGCACTTGCACGCGCCGTCCTTCGCCGGCGCCGTCCCCTCGGTGTGGGCACCTGCAGGCTCCATGCCCCGTTCTCACTGTCCCTCCCTCCTCGCGGGGGCGAGTGGCCCCTTGGAGGTGTCTGCGGGCCCGCCGACCGGTCCTGACACCGGCGCCGGCTGCTGTCTCGGCAGGTCTCGTTCCGGGGCAGCGGCGGCAAGCCCCTCGCCGTGCTCTGCCTCACCGTGGAGACCCAGCCCCACGTGGTGGACCAGGTCTTCCGCTTCTACCACCCGGAGCTCACCTTCCTGAAGAAGGCCATCCGCCTGCCTCCCTGGCACACACTTCCAGGCAGGTCCCGTCTGTCCCCGCGGCGGCGTTCACAGGTTCAGCAGGTGGAGAAGGTTTTTCCCTGAGGGTGGTAACGGGCGTCCTCGTGTTCTCCCGTGAGGCTCTACTCCGACCCGTGACCCGCCTGTAAATTCTGCCACCTGCCTCTGTCCTTTGCAATGGTGACCTCCTTGCGTCCTCTGAGACGGCAGGGTGTGCCCTCGGCTGGCTGATTCCGCCTCCTGAAACCCGTGGCCCCGAGGGCTGTGCCCAGAGCATACTTGTGCCTTCGGCTGCCGAGTCACTTGTCTGGTTCCAGTCTGGTACCTCCGGAACACGACGGTGTCTTCAGTGTCGCGCACCGTACTCCGCAGTCCCCCCATTTACTTTTGGTCACTCCCTTCAGATGAGTCCCCGAGGACACGGCTTACGACAAGAGTGTCAGTCCTGTGTAGATGGGACAGGGGGAAGGGTGGCGTCGCCCCTTTCCTAGTCCGCTGAGTACATGTGACGGGCCAGGCCTGCCCCAGACAGCACGTGACACGGCCCAGGCCTGTCCGGAAAAGACATTGGTTCTGGATATTCCCTGCCCCAGGTGCTCCTGTGGGAAGACCCGGTGAGGAACCCCCGGTCCATGTCCGATGTAGCGACCCCAATGTCATCTGTGAGACCCAGAATGTGGTGAGTTCTGCCGAGCCCGTCCCCCTGCCCGTCCCCTGTTGTCTGAGCCCACGGGCCTCCCACAGCCTGTTCGTTGTAGCTTTCCGTTAAGTGGGGTCTTCCTAAGGTGCTGACGGGCTGCACTGACGTCCCTGGGGGAGATTTATGCAGGAGTGTTCATCTTTTCTGCCGGCAATCAGTTCTTTGATTATCTGAATTTAAATAAAAAAAGGGATGAAGCAAAGTGAGTGGTAATTAAGCCTCTTATTAATTGCCATTGTGTACAGAATAAGGGCAATAATTGTGTTATGACTGGTTAGGAGACTGGATAAATTCTCCTGCAGAATATAATTACGGATCTCAATGTGAAATCAAGAAGTTAATGACTTTCTTTTCTGCAGTGAAAAAAAAACCAAAACTGAATTCTGACTAATACCGAAAATTAAACACCTGTTTGGGGGGAGGGAGCCTGGTCCCCGCTGCTTCTGTTTCATGCGGGCTCAGGGGGCTGGGCTTGGAGCAGGGAAGCAGGCGGGGTTCTGAGGGCGCTCCCGTGTCCACCAGGGCCTCGGGGAGCCACGGGACGTGTTCCTGAAGGTGGCTAGTGGTCCAAGCCCAGAGAGCAAAGACTTCTTTGTCACTGTTTACGCGTAAGTCCGTGGACCCAAACCCCGGTGGTCTGGAGGGGTGGGCGGGGGTGGGAAGCAGGTGGAGTGTTGGAAGGGCTGGCCCAGCTCTCCCAGCTCCTGACGGGGCTCCTGTCAGGCCTGTGGCCACAGGAGGGGAGACTCCAGGGCTGGCAGGGGCCTCGCAAAGGACGCCCTCTGACCAGAGCAGCACCGGTGGCCCGAGGGACGCGTGGAGAGCCCGCCCAAGAGAGAGACTCGAGGCGGCGTCTGCCCCAGTGCAGTGTCCGGCTCTGACCAGGGGAGGTGAGGGTGGAGGTCGTTATCCTTCCGTGCCTGGGACGGTGACCGTATCGCCCTCCCGCTTCTCCCACTCGGCTGAAATGACCCTGTTCCTTCACCTTTTCCACGAAGTCTCTTGTTCTAGTCCCTTGAAGGAGGATCTTTTAAAACTCAGCCAGGCTGGGGGTTTGGGATGGGACATCTGAGAATGGGGGGTAACTGCTCGGTGTCTGTCTCGGACTGTGCAGATGAACCCAGGGGACAGGGTCACTGAGCCCCACTTACAGCAGAGGGCTGGTATCCTCCTGCGGCTCCAGGCAGCTAGGATGGGGCCCATGAGCTCTGGCCTGCATGACCTCCAAGCCCACAGACCCTTCGGGGTGCTGCTGTCCACAGGCTTCACCGCAGACCACCTGGTTTGGGACGGCGACATTTCTGGCAGAAGCCCACATCGTCATTCATGCTGGTGTCACGGTGCAAAGTCAAAGTGGGCCTTCAAAGTTGGGAAGGTGGCTGCGGGGGTGACGACAGCTGGGCCCCCCGTCTCCTTGGCCCCTGTCCTCCTGGCCATCTTCTCGGCCTCTTCCTGGCTCCTCTGTCGTCTTAGGGCTGTTGTCCTCCCCAGTGCTGGTAACGGCTTCTGTCCTGCGCAGGGACCGCTGGCTGGCGACGCCTGTCCAGGTGTGGCAAGTCCACCTCCACTCCTTACAGCGTGTGGACGTCTCCTGTGTCACAGGCCAGCGGACCCGCCTGTCCCTTGTCCTTCGGGGGACGCAGGCAGTTAGGAGAGTGCAGGCTTTCACCTCGCACCCCCAGGAGCTGAAGGTGGGTCCCTGCGTGTTCTCTGGCCTCTCGCCGTCCACACCCCACCCTGGGAACGGACGGTATGGGGACTGGTTCCAGCTGGCGTGGGTCCCGAGGACAGGCTCACGGCTCCTCTGGGGCTCCTGGCAGAGCCTTCATTCCAGTTGCCTTTTACTGGATACGCCGTCCTGGGACGACTGATCTATACACCTCAGAGGCCAGTTAGAATTACTGGAAGGCAAATGCTAATAGCAGGTCTGGAATAAATTTAGCCGCTGCTATGTGTCTGGATAACGTGGGCCGTGCAGACTCCTTGCCAGGCTTTGGCGCTGGAGCTCGCCGAGCTCTCCCTCGGCTGGGGCGGCTCTGGTTCTCGGGGCACCACGGCCACACGGAGGGACGCACGCGTGGTGATGCAGACCGGGATGCACTGTGGGCCTGATCGCGTGGCCGGGTCTGCTCTCAGATGTGTCACTTGGGCCCCTCCTGCCCTCACGTAGGCCGTGTGGCCCCCCTGCTGCCCGAGTCGCTGGGGCTTCCTTGGGGGTCTCTCTGTGGCCTGGGCTTCGGGCGTCGAGGAACCTGCGGTCTGCACAGTGTGGGCACCGCCTCCCAGCCCGTCTCTCCTCCCATTCCCAGACGGACCCCAGGGGTGTGTTCGCGCTGCCGCCGCATGCGGTACACGACCTGCACATCGCCGTGAGGCCCCGGAGGGCGGGGAGCCGCTTCATCCACCTTAACCTGGTCGACGTGGACTACCACCAGCTGGTGGCCTCGTGGCTCGTGTGCCTCTCTTGCCGCCCACCTCTCATTTCCAAGGTCAGGAGGGGCACGCAAGGTGGGGGTGTTGGGTCACCTGATGTCACCTGGTCCTGTGACCTGGTCTCAGGTGGGAGTTTCCTCCTCCGCGGCCTGGGGGTAGGGGTGTGGTTGCTTCCGCAGGGTGAGCCCCCTCCGCGGGGGTCTGTTGTATTTAGGGAGAAGCCCCAGGTTGGGCCACACGTGCGGGGCAGGCTCAGCAAGGGTGCCTGCTGCTGCCGCCCCCACAGGCTTTCGAGATCACGCTGGCCGCGGGGGATGGCAAAGGCGCCAACAAGCGCATCACCTACACCAACCCCTACCCCTCCGCAAGGACCTTCCACCTGCACAGCGACCGCCCGGACCTGCTGCAGTTCAGGGAGGACTCCTTCCAGGTGCGGGCGCTGTGCGGGGCGGCCAGGGCTGTGGGGCCGGGGGTTCAGGCTCTGCTGCTCCCGGGAGCCCCGGCCCGCATTTGGGGGCGGTCTGGAGAGAGTCCGGGGTGGTGGGAGTGCCGATCTGGCCTGGGGATGGTACTGGGTGTGGGGGGCCAGGGCCCCCTCTTTGAGCTCTTCGGCCTGTGCTTCTGGGGCCCCCACATCTGGGCCCCGTTGCAGGGTCCTGCTGGCTCACCTGCCCCGCAGCTGATTCACAGTTTTGTCCATAAGTGCCCTGGAGTTAGCCTTTTCTCTGTTGTGAGCATTGGGAAGAAAGTACAGCTCGTCACAGTCAGGGGAGGGTGTACTGCAAAGCCAGCCCCCGTGTGGGGAGGCAGCTGGATCCGCTGGATCAGCTCAGAACAGCAGGTGCCTGGAGTCCCGCGGCCTTGGGCTTTGGGGTCTGGGGCCTCAGCTAAAGCTCCTCTGTCGGATCTGCGGCTGTGGAGCCTGCGGGAGGAGAGGGCGGCGGCCAGGGTAGGGCTTGGACTGGATGCTTGCTTCCAGGTGGGGGGCGGCGAGACCTACACCATCGGCCTGCGGTTCACTCCCTGTGAGAGCACCGGGGAGGAGGAGATCCTGATTTACATCAACGACCACGAGGACAAGAACGAAGAGGCCTTTTGCGTGAAGGTCACCTACCAGTAGGGGAGCCGCTGGCCCTGCTCCCCCGCCCGCTGCTGCGCAGCAACAGACCCTGCGACCTGCGCGGGCTGCTGGCGAGGGTGGGGGGACCACCGAGCTCCGGCACGGCTCGCAGGCCCGAGTCCAGGAAGCCTCTGCCGGAGCCAGCCGTGCGCCCAGGCCCCCGGCGTTCTGGGGTGGGGGCTCGGCGCCCAGAAGCACGCGGCCCCGCTCTCCACTGCAGTCGGGCAGGTGTCGCTGCCTGTGACGTGCCCATTTGCTTTATAGTGACGTGTGTTTTATGAATCATCTTAGGTGATAAAATTATGTTTTCTTACTGGGTTTTGTACATACATTATTTGCTATGCAATGTTTATATTGGTATTCTTTCATACCTTTTCTTAAGTTGTGTATGAAATACTAAACTTCCACCTGTTTTCTCTATTGATGGTTTCTTGAGTGTTTTCTGTTGTTTTCAACCTCGTCAGACGCTCTGACATAACCAGGCATAAGCATAGATTTCCCTTGAGGACAACAACACAGCTGAGGGACAGTGGGGTGGCTGGGGGCCTCTGGCCCCCCGGAGAGTCGGCTTGGGACTGACTGAGGCAGGTGAGGCACCTGACCTCTGCCTCTGTTGGTCATGGCTCCCGTTGTCCTGGCCACCCTCCCGCCCGCCCGCCACCAGTAAGGACCCCTGTGATTACATTGGGCCCACCAAAAAACTCGAGATGACCGCTTCGTCTCAAGATCCTTACCTTAATTCCACCTGCAAAGTCCCCTTTTGCCTGTCAGGTCACTCAGTCACAGCTTCCAGGGATTAGGATGGGGACACCCCAGGCAAGGAACCTTTTTCTGTCCGCCAGAATCCCGTTGGCCAGAACCCAGCCACGTGGCTGCCCTGGCTCCATGGGGCCTGGGAACGGCCCTCCTTTCAGGTGTCGAGTATAGATAGCTGGGAGCATTGTTACTGAGCAGCAGGAGCAGGGGAATGTGCACAGCCTTGGCCACAGCTGTGGGTGGGGAGGTGGAGAAGTGGCCAGGCTGGAGGCCCACTGGGAGGTGGAGGGCAGGACGGAGGGTGGAGTAGAGCCGAGAGAGCACCGTGTGGTTTTACAGGAAAACTTTACTTTCCGTTAGTTGCGAATGCGGGTGAGAAGGAAGCAGGGGAGCCTGAGCCCTGGCGAGCGGCCAGCCAGGCTATTCCCAATTCTGGGCGATGAGAAGGCAGCAGAATGCTGGCCAGCCCCCCGCGGGAGCAAGCCTGTGGGGGTTGGGTCTCTGGGGCGCCTCGAATGGCGGAGGCTTCCTGTGGTGAGGAGCGAGACCCAGGGCTGGGATGTGCTCAGACTGAGCGGGCCCGGGAGAGAGGGTCGTCGAGGCAGCCCCGTCGCCGGATGCCAGGTGCCATGTTGGAGAGGCAGGACAGCCACTGCCCCTGATTTAGACCCCGACCCTGTGAGTGGGGTTAAAGAGTGCGTCTGCGCTGCTGCTGACCTGCTCCCCGTGACCTCTGCCTGGGCCCGGGGACCGAGCCCTGCGCCCGGGTGGGCACCCAGACCAGCACGGACCGTGGATTCCAGGGAAAGCCCTTCGGGTGTACTTGGGGCTCTTTTTACCGTGTGACGACGAGCTGTCATCTTTGTTGTTCGGATGCCCCACCTGGTGTTTTCTAAGTTTGTGCGCCCGTCCCTGAGCTAGAGTTCGGCCCATCTACACCCGTGCTGGTCCAAGTGCATGGAACTGGAACCAGGGAACCGGCTGCCAGTCCATAGGGAGACCTCCAGGCCTCAGCGCGCAGCATTGCCTGCCCAGCTGCGGTGGGGCTTGCTGGGTCCTGTCCCTCACCACCACTACGCGGGCCGCTCCTCGGTCCGCCGTGCCGCACTCGTCCGTCGCGGCGTGGGGGAACGGCCTGCTCCGCCGGTCTTGCTTCGTGAGTCTTCTGCTCTTTCCGTGCTGTGTCTGGAGACTCACCCTGGCCCATGACAGTTCGGGAGATGCGCTGGCTGAACGCTTGGGTTTCGTCCTCCGAGACGACTTCACTGTTCACGGCCAGGATGAAGAAGCAGAAATGTCCCACTTCTTTCCTGCTCTCACCGGGGAGGGTGAGAGGGACCACTTTCTCCTCCTCTTACAGAAAACCTCAGCCAGACGCACGTGCTGCGGGACCATGGCTGGCCACACACGGGGTCTGTGCCGGAGGAGGTGGTAGAAGACTGCGGCCACGGGAGACTCAGAGGAGACTGAGACAGGAGTCGGGGGACCCCATTCCCAGGGCCTGCTGGCCTTCAGGGAGGTGGCTGGCGGGAGGCTGGGAGCCCCCGTGCTACAGAGGCGACCCAGCCCGGCACGTTGGTGGTCCCATGGTTCTGTGGGGACAGGGAGGGGAGGAGGAGACGGTGTCCGAGGGCACACATGCAGTGGGGGCATCTGGACCGGGCAAGGGTGACCCCCTGGGGACAGCTGATGCTGTGGGTGAGAAGCAGGCTGACTTCTCACGAGAGCAGAGAAGGAGGTTGTCTGTTTGTCTGTCTGTCGTGCTCCTGGAAGGTCTGCACAGCCTGTGACACACGGGTGCGTTCGGTGCCCCTAATGGAGACAAACTCTCCCTGAAGCCCCCTCGCTCCCTGCTGTCCGTGGCTTGTGCCCCTTCTTGTGCCCTGCGGTGCCCGTGCTGTGAGGCTCCTGGCGGGAGGTCAGGGTGTTGGGTCTTTCTGGTGGCTGGGGGGGTTGGTGAGGACTTAGGCTCCCTGCTTTCTGAGGCTGGTGTCGGGCTGAGCCGGGACGCCCCTGGCTTTGTTCTCACACCTGCTGTGTCATCGAGCCCTGGCCACAGCATCCTCTCCGAGGACCCCCGTGCGTGCTCGCTGTCCTGGCTGAGACAGGGTGGGAGAAGAGGAAGTGGGAAGGGGAAGCCCGTGGGGAATGGGACATGGGACCTTTTCATCTCCATCTCCTCCACCTCCCAGATGCTTCCAAGAGGTGGAAAGCCACGGGGCTGCCACTTTTCTTAGGGAGGCAGATCCACCGTGAGTCCATTTTGTCCTGGCACGACGGTGGGGCCATAGGCCCTTCCCTATCCCAGGTCTAGGCTCTAAGACAAAGATTGAAAGGGTCATCTGTGGCCCTTCGCTGCTGGATGCCCAGGTAGGGGACCGTGGAAACCTGCGAAACGTGCCGCCATGCCACACCAGTGTCCCTAGCGCTGGGTGCGTGCCTGTCCCCACCAGGACCCTCCCGTGTGGAGGCGGGAACGGCGGTGCCCCTCCTGGGCTGGCCTGTCGGCGCTCGAGCCGTGTAGGAAGCAGCGACAGGGCCTTCGGCAGGACAGACGGCACCAGCCGGCACAGCCGAGCTCATTCGCTTACTCATCAGTCCCTCATTCATTCATTCATTTGTTCTTTCATCCAACGTGGACTTGCGGGCGCCCCTCTGTAGGGGGGCGGGGGCATGCGGTGCCCCAAGACAGACACAGTCCCTGCCCCAGGCCAGGACCTGGCCTCCCTGTGGGACCCAGACAGTGGGAAATGGCGCGTCCTGTAGGCTCAGACGGTGATAGTTCATGAGGGGCAAAAGCAGCCTATGGGCACGAAGAGGCGATGGTCTGTCTCGAGAGGAGGTCGGGTCCTCTCCGAGGAGGTGATGTTGAGCAGAGTGTGGATGAAATGGAGTAGCCGGGAGTGGAGGGTCTGCGCCAGCTCGCAGGGGCCTTTGGGCTGCAGGGAGGAGCCCGGACTTGGTTCTTGGGGTTGTGAGGGGCTGATGGGCCTAGGGTGGACAGGCGCCCTGCCCAGGGACCAGCACGTGGGGCCAAATTAGTGATCTGCTCTAACCCAGTGGCCCGCTCGAGGGTGTGTGCTGTCCGCGTGAACACGCTGCCCACGGCCGCGGTGCCTACAGGGCTGGGGCCGCGTGGCTCGGCTGGCGGCGGCAGGGGGGGCGGCGGGCATCTGCATTTCATTACATCAGAAGAGCAGGTTGTCTACACGGGGATGTTCTTTTCCTCTTCTCTTCCCCTTCGTGGCTCCTCCTCCAAACCCCCTCTCCAGTGGGACTGTGGCCCCTGGTCGCTGTCCTGGGTACAGGTAAGGATCTGGGGCCCCTCTGGGGAGTGAGAATTGGGTACAAGGTGGGACTTGGGCTTTTCAAACCTTGATGCCCTTCTGAGCCTTTTCCTCCCTCTTTTCCTTTCTTTGTCTTTGTCTTTTCTCACAAAGAACAGAGATTTCTTTTGCGATAGATTCCCAATGTCAAAGAAAGGTCAGCCCCGTGACCTCGATCTGGCCACTCGGGCTCTTCTGCTGGGGCCCAGACCCAGGTCACGTTCACAGTGCGCTCTGGGCCGTGAAAGGTGGGCCTTCTCCATTCCGTGAACCCCAAAATCTTCTGAGCCGGTGCCCGGGACTGGAAGCAGCGTTTGGCCTTCCGGTCGCCAGTCCCGGGTGCAGCTGGCGTGCACGGCGGCCGCGGGTGTCCGTGAGAGCTGGCCTGCCTCGGGAGCTCCTGGTCAGGGACGGCGGCTGTGTTCCCGCGCAGAAAGCCACAGCGTCTTTCCATGGGAACGTTGTCGTCTCCATCGGGGCATTTTTGGGTATTACTGTACTTCCTCTCTCGTGCTCCTCCTCCTCCCCCCGTCGAAAGCCACTTTTAACTAAATGCCGTTAAACGAAAGCCAGATTAGCTGCTTCGCTTTTCCTGCGCCTGATAGTGATTTAATGCTGTTTGTCTCTATTTAGAAATAAATTAAGGCGCCTTTAAAAATCATTCCTCAGGGTCTATGAGGCTGGAAAGAACAACCATTATGATTGTTTAACAACTTTTTCTTCCTCCTGCTGTGCAGGGTTGGGGTACGCTTGCTGGTCTGACCCCCACGTCTCAATGTGCTGGTTTGTTTTATTCTCAGGCGTCTGTGCTGGGAGCTTCAGAGAGAAGGAGGGGGAGGGATGCAGCCACCAGCCTGCCTTCAGGGGGTTTGAGTGGATCCTGTGTCCGGCGTGGCCCAGGCACAGTGGGGTCACGCTGCCCTGGCTCCAACGGACTGGCAGTGAGTTTTGAGGCCCTTCCTGCTGCTGAAGGAGGCAGAGGAATGCCACATACCTGGAAAACTTTACTGGGACCCACCTGCTGGCAGTGCCCCGTGGGCCCCGTGGCTGTGACCCCAAGGCCAAGCCAGGAATGAGCTGCTCCGTGGGAGGCCGTTCAGAGCCAAAGGAGCCCCTCTCCATGTTGGGGGAGGCAGCACGCTGCCCACTGGCTGTCCGGGAGGGCTGGAAAGCTGGTACAGGCGGGAAAATGGGCCCAGGAACCGTCACTCCAGCTGGAGGGCGAGTCGTGTGTTCCGGGACTCGCGTCCACCCAGAACCTCAGCGTGTGGCCTTGTTTGGGAAAAAGGCCTCTGCAGCTTCCTCGGGGCTAATGATGGGAACGTGAGCATGTTGGATTGGGGCTGTCCCTAAATCCAGTGGGAGTGTCCTTGTAGGAGACAGACAGGGACACACAGAGAAGATGGAAATGTGACAACAGAGGCCCAGAGGGGAGTGAGGCATCGATGGCCGGGGGTACTCAGGATTGTTGGAAGGCACCAGAGTCTGGGACAGAGACCTGGGATGGGTTCTCCCCCAGAGCTCCCGGGGGGGCTGCCTACACCTGTGGGTCACGCTTCCCACTGCCAGAGCCGCGGGAGAAGGAGTTCGTGTTGTTTTAGGGCCACCGAGTCTGGACAATCCGTTGTGGCAGCCGCGGGGAGAGGAGCACGGGAGGCCTGCTGGTGCCCACACAGACCTGGGGGTCGTCCGGAGTCACGGCCGTTCCATGACTGATTCGTGCCAGATTTCTAGCTCTTCGGGGCAGTGTGGGACGGCGCCGTGATCTACGGGATGACCACGGGCTGGGTGGGCCTTGGTGTGTGAGGAGAAGCTCCAGCGTGGCCGCCCTCGCCGGTGGAGGTGGCCTCCCTTGCCCGTCATCGTGCTTTGTCAGCCGTGCCCGACCGGTCTCTGCCTCAAGGTTCTAACGACGAATTTCACGGCAAGAGCTCAACCTTGAAACGACGGCTCACCAAAGCGAGCTGCGTCCCCCCGGAGGCGACCCGCACCGACTGGGGCTCTAACGTTCAACGGAGAAGAATCCAGAACCCCAAGAGCCTCCTTTCTGCTGAAGTTCAGACGTGTGGGGAGCCGAGGCCTGGGGCTGCGCTTTCCCCTCCCCGCCCTGCGCGGCTGCCGGCCGCCGCCTGCCGGCTGCTCTCCTGGCGTCCACAGGGCCCCCGTCTGTGAGGAGGGGTGGTCGGTTTCCCGGCCGCGAGGCGGGTCTACTTACCAGCACTGGGGGAGGCTCAGGTGTTCAGTCCCATCAGGAAGGTCAAGGTCTCTCTGGCTTCAGGTCCCTTGTGGCTCGGACGCCTCTGGCTGCGCAGCTTTTCCTCACAGGCTACATGTCCTGCCCGAAACCGCTTTGGGGCGACCCCACCAGGCTTTGCCCCAAGGGAGCGGGAGCTGAGGATCACGGGGATGTCCTGCCCGCAGCTCCCTTGCGGGCCCTGCCTTTCCAGAGTCCCCTGAGTCCCAGCAGGAGGGTGACCCGTGGGTCCCCAGGAACAAAAAGCGGACAGGCCACCACTTTGCCCCCAGGACCTCTGTCACAGCCTCCTCTCTGCCCCGGTCCGGCCGCCCGCTCTCAGAACTCCCGGCAACACCAGCCCCTCCACACGCCTGGCCTCATCCACGCCACAGCTGACAGACGTGCAGAGCTCGGCCTCCATCTGGGCCTTCTCTTTGGGACTCGGGCCTGGCCTGAGCCTGGGGGAGCCCCACGGACTCCCTGCTCCACGGGCTGGGAACTGAGGCCCCAGGGGTAGCTGGTCCTGTCAGGAGCCTAAGCCAACCACCCGCGTCCACATCCACGTCCACGTCCACGTTCACACCCTGGGTCCTTCCCCTGGCACTGCGTCACGGTGGAAGGCATGGTGCTGGTGGCTGGAAGAAAAGCCGGGGGAGGAGAACCCTCTCGATGCCACCGTCGCGTCATGGGCACAGCACCCTCCCGCTTCGTTGGGTGCTCTGGGCCCTTCAGCCTGCTGCCCCGTGTCCCTGCGTCAGGTCCCGCTGGCAGATGGGGACTCCTGCTGGGTAGGCCTGGCCCCGTTCCTGACTCCGAGCCTTGTCCCTGGCATCTGTGACCCTCACGGGGTGGCGGGGGGTCTTCCTGTATGTGGTGCCAGGCTGGTCTCAGGGTGGGATGGAGCCTGTCTCCACCCCCCAGCCGCCCTGTCCCCTGCTCCTAGGCTGGGCTCTGCAGTGATAGGCAGGCTTGGTTGGCTGGGATGTGGGGGAACCCTCACTGGTTCCTGCCCCCCAACATTGGCAATCTACTCTCTCCTCCCACACAGGCCCTGCCCCACTCTCCATTTCTTCCTGTGAAGGTCTCTTGTTCTGGGTCTTTATCTCTCTGGCCAACACTTGTTGTTTCTGCCTTTCTGGCCTGGCCTGTCTCTGTCCCGGCCCCCTCCCAGCCACAGCCCTCTCCCTGCTGTGGTTGGAGCCCCTTCCTGGCCTGGGAGTCAGACCGCCATGGTGCTGGGCTTGGGCGTGGCTGGCCAAGAACATGTAGGAACTTGCTGTATGGACCAGATAAGGTAAACTGAGGCTCAGAGGCTCCGTCCACTCAGCCTTGGGGCTGTGGCTGGGGTCTGCCTGCCGCTCTCACCCACAGGCTGACCATTCTATGGAGCCAGGCCTCAGGGTCCAGGAGGAAGCTGACCGGCAGGTCTCCCTGTGTCCCAGGGAGGCCCTGCTGGGTCCAGCCTCCATCCTGCGCTGGCCAGCACCTTGGCCAAGCGCAGGGCGGAGCTGGGCCTCTGTGGCCTTCTTGATACTGGTTCTAGCTTGGATCCCTCGTTCCATTCCAGGAGCTCCAAGCTGCCACACGGCCGCTCTCTGTGACTTGCGGCCCTGCGTCGCCGAGAATGCAGAGTGCCCTCTGTCCTCAGAGCTAACATGGGCCTGTGCATCCCGTCTTCGCTCCAGGGGACTGGCCAACCTCTGAGCCCCAGCTTCCTGGTCAGCAGGCCCTGATGAGCCCTTCACAGACACTAGGCAGGTCTCCCTCCCCCCAGTGCCCGTCACTCAGCCCCCTTGACCTTCGCACCTGCAAGGTGGGACGGCGGTGCTGCCTCCCCCGGGCACTCTGAGGATGGAGGCACTCATGCGACACGTGTGAGGGCTGTGCCGGGCACAGGAGAGGGAGAGGCTGGGTGGGTAGGGCGGTGTCAGCAGCTGGTAGGTGACGTGCAGGACAAGGGGGACGCCTGACCATGCCGCAGGTCGCAGGGGAGTGGGGGTGGGAGAGAGGGGTCAGCTGGGCCTCCCAGAACACCAGCTGTACTTTCCAGGCTCCCCCCACCGAGGGGAGGGCGAGCTACTGCATCAGGTTTGATCCTCCTGGATCCTGGGACCGGGCAGGTGAGGGGACTGAGGCCCCGAGGCTGGGCAGCCTGTGTAAGGTCGCGGAGAGAGGAGGTGTTTGGACCCAAGCCAGCCCATCTCATGGGGCTCTGCAGCAGCGCCTTGACCCCGGGGGAGCAAGGGGAGAGGCCTCGCGCACCCCACCGGCCCAGAGCGCTGCGGCTGACAGCTTTGAGGAGACGGGTTAATGCAGGGTGAGTTCCCGTCTGCCACCAGCAATGACCTGTTGGGAAAGGAAGCTGGGAAAACGGAGACAAAATCAGTGGGGATGTGGAAACAGGCGCTGCTGAAACAGTTTCTTTCCAGAAGCACATGGCCTGGAAGAGATCAGAAGTCTTGGCCCCGAGGGAGGCCTGGGGCTGGCTGGAGAGAGGGGTTCCGGCCCCCAGGAAGCAGTTGCCTCCCTGAGAGCCTCTCCCTGACGCCACTGGGCCCCCCACAGGGCTCTGTCTTCAGTCACGAGGGCAGTGCTCAGGCTGGGAGGTCCCCGCTGCAGCTGTCACTGGCTGGGGGCCTCCAGGGAGAGGGACATTCAGCTTTAGGAGCCGGGGGCAGATGTGAGGAGGGGATGCTCTTGGCGGCTGCAAATCCCCCCAGGGATGTGGTCTTGCAGGCCAGCAAGGGGCTACCCATGGCCCTACTGGGAGGATGTGTGGGTTCGTTCATTGACTCATTCATTTGTTGAACAGCTGTGTCTGAGGATCTCTGTGGGGGCAGGCACCGTCCGTCCATCCCAGGCCCTCCATCCTATCTCCATATCCCTGCAATGCAGCCCGGTCATCGCTGCTCTCTCGCCGTCCCTGACGTCAGCCTGCCGATGGCGGTGAGCCCTGGGTTCCTGGGGGTGAGGCAGAGGGCAGCTCTGGTCTGTCCCGGGTGCTGTAGGAGCTGGTCGCTGCTCTTCTGCCTGCACCTAAGCCCTCCCTGGGCTTGGGGAGATTTATGTCCCGAAGGGAACGATGTCACTGTGTCAGGGCATACGAAGCGGACAAGCGGGCACCCCACCGGGGCCAGGCTGGGCGCCTCTGTTGCTTCATGGATGGAAAGTGGCACCTCCTGTTTCTGAAACGAGCCCTGAAAAGACCACAGTCTCTCGGGGCCTTACAGAGGGTTATTAAAGTAGATTAACGGAATAGTTTTCCTAGAATAATAATGTTTCTTAAGGATTATGAAGGAGCCCTGGTCTTTCCTTGGTGCCGTGAGCCAGAAGTGTCCGAGGGTGGCTCCACATCCCCGTGTAAGGCTGCAGGGCCCGTTAGGATCCCGTGGGAAACGGAGGCCGAGGCAGGCGTCGAGGTGAGCCCGCAGCCCCCCTGAGTGTGGCTGGAAACTAGTTTCCGCGTGCTCGCTCTCAGGTCCCTTTGACATGCCCCATGCACGACAGCTGAGGAGGTGGCCGACACCCAGGGCTGCGACACTGGGGAGCCTGGGCGGGGGGCTGGCTTTGGCTAGGGGCCCAGGGACTTCTGCGGTTCCGATGAGCTTTCTCCAGCGTGCGGGGTCCGGAGCTCAGGGAAGGGGCCCCAGGTGGCTTTTCCCGGCAGAGGGAGTTGCCGAGCTGTGTGCCCAGCACCTGCAGGAGACGTTAGCCCCTGAGGTGGGAGGTGTAACAGGTCCCGTCCTTTAAGGATGTGCACCTGTCCCTGGGCACAGGAAGAGCTCCCCCTCTCCCAAGAACGGGCTCTCAGACCCAGGTCAGGGAGGGGCTACACTCGGAGTGCGTCAGCCTCGGAGAGCCGGTTCTGAGACCCCCCTCTGGGCAGGGAAAGAGTCAAGCAGTCATTCTCAGGCCCAGGCTGGAGCCGTGGTGGCGGTGGGGACACTCCTTCCCCATCTCAGAGGGCTCTGTGGGCGTGTGAGCGCGCAGGCACAGGGGCCCGAGCTCAGGAGGACTCTGCACTTGGTGGGATGTTCTGTTGTTGTCTGGGAATCTGCAGTAATTTTTCGGTAAGGGGCCCCATGTTTTCCTTTTGCACGGGGCCCTGCCAGCTATGCAGCGGGTCCCGTCTCTCCCTTCTCTGGGTTGGTGGCGGTCGTGGGGATCCCCAGGGAGGTGTTCTGAACCCCTGAGGGGAGAGTTTGGGAGGAGTCCCGGGCCTGTGTGGTTCAGCCTGTCCCCACTACCTCCGTCCTCGGGGCTCATGAGCGCGTGTGCTGGTCTGCACGCCCCTACCTGTGACAGTGGGCAGTTCTACCTGAGTCTGTGGTGTTGGGGGGGTGCGTCAGGAAGCCACTGTTGCCTCACACCATGCCACTGTCCGTGGACCTCCCTCCTCGGCAGGGACCTGCTGTGTCCGCTGTCCTGATGCTCAGCGGGAGGTGGGCATCTGGGGGCACGAGGCAGCTCCGGGCTGTTCTAATAAAACAAACATCTCCTGAGCCCATGGCTTATGACCGCGGCGGTTCTGCTTAGCCCATGGGTCTGGTTGCGGCGGCGGCTCTGCGTTAGGCTGCAGACTGGGGTCAGTCTGGCCCCATGTGAGTCTCATTCTGGGACCCGTGGCCTCCCAGGACCTGTTCTCAAGGGGACAGAAGCACAGACGGAGCGGGCCTTTGAGGACCCTTGCGGCGGGGACTTGGGTGGGACAGCATGACCTGCAGTGCTGGCTTTGGCCAGGACCACGGCTGGGAAACTCCCGGTGCTCCCAGGGTTGCTCTGTGCTTGGAGAGGACAGAGTAAGACAGGCCCCTGCTCCAGGCCGCTGGAGATCAGGGGCTGAGACGTACCCTTGGCGCGGGCTTGTGGAACCCAGAGAGGGGCTGCTTGCCTGGCCTCAGCCTGGGGTGGGCAGGGGTCTTCCCAGAGGAGAAAAAGCCTGCCCTGAGATTGCAGGGGTGAGAATGGTGTGTGCGTGGGAAAGAGCATTCCGGGTGGAGGAGCCTGGGTGAGCCGCAGACTGGTGACACCCTGTCCCTGAGTGGGGCTCTAGGGCTCTGCTGGGGAGAACACGGCGGGGCCTGCCCTCCCCGGGGCTCGCCGTCAGCACATCCAGGCCCTGGGAAGCTGGCTGTGTCCTGGGTCGGAGAGGCGTGGAGCCCGGGAGCTTGAGGCCTAGGATCTGTGGGGCAGGGGGCGAGATGTGGGGACCCCCCCACTCCACTGACCGCAAGGGGCACCTCGGGTCTGGAGCAGAGAAAGGAGTTGCTCTGGGGGCTACTTTGTTCCTGAGTGCGGACATCAGGGATCTGTTACCTGGGATCAGGAGGGGAGGGGACGCTGTCCCGCACAGCCGGCTTCCCGAGGAAGTTCGGGCCCCAGAGCAGGCCTGATTAAGGCCCTTGCTGCCCTCAGCCTGGGCGAAGCGTGTAAAGCGATGAGGCGACAGCTTCAATCAGCGAGGCCCTTTCTTCCTAAATGCGGGAGGACGTCTAGATCTGTGGCTGCTGCCAGCCACGAGTCTCGTGCAGGGGGGGACGCCACGAGACGCCCTGTGGAGTGGCTCCCCCTGCCACAACCCCCTCCCGAGCGATCCTGGGGCCAGATGCCGCGCGGCAGAATCCTGGCCCCGGAGTCCAGAGCTCCTCGTGGCAGGTGCCCTCCCGAGACCCCGCAGGCTCTCAGCCCCCAGGAAGCCAGCGGGCGGCGAGCGGATTGGTGGGGGCCAGCTCAGCGCCACCAGGTGCTGCCCATGGTCACTTCCTGCCGTCCCTCGGCCTGGGCACTGGAGAGCAGGGACCGTCCCTCACTCTGGAGGCCCCCACAGTCCCACCTCACAGCGGTGGGCACTGAGCTGGCACCTGTTGATGTCACCAGTGTTGGGGGTAAGGAGGGCCCTGTCCGGGCGGGATGGCCCCGCTGGTGGCTGGTGGCAGGCATGTTGGCCCGGACCCCGTTCCTCCCAGGCCCTGCCCAGACCCGTCTGGAGCTGCCTGGAGGCCGGGGAACCACAGTGCCGTGGTGGAGTGTGACCCTCTGGGCAGGAGCCCCTCCCCTCCGACCTGTGAGGGGCCGAGCCACCATGCCAGGGCCCTGGGTGAGTCTGTCTGTCTGTCCTCACTACACTGGTTTCAACTGAACAGTGAACCTCTGTCCCGGCCTCCGTGCAGCCCAATGACGGCCGCGTCCAGGAGCAGGCTCGACAGCCACAGGGGAACAGAGGTGGCCCATCCCTGCAGCGGGCCGCGCCTCAGCCGCAGAGAGAACAAGGCGGTCACACACGCGACTGCGCACCTGGGAAACACGGTGCCGCGTGAAAGGAGCCCGAGCCCAAGGGCCGCGTGTCATCTGATTCCCCGGCCCTGGGGTCCCTCTGGCTGTGGCCCCCAGAATAGAGTTCAGTGGAGACAGCGCAGGGCAGCAGCGCCAGACCCCGGTGCGTCCCTGCCGCTTCTCGCCCAGGCCGGACCCACGGGTGTGTGGCACCCGCAGGGCGCAGGGAGCAGCCAGGTGACTGAGGCTTTGCTCAGTTCAGGCGGCCGATGGAGCTGCCCCCGGGAACGACGCTATGGGCTTTGCTTGAAAACATTATTGGTTCTCCTCCCCTCCAATTTCCCTCAACTCCCTTCTCCTCTCTGTCTCCCCATGTCCTCCGTGTTATTCCTTATGCTCCACAAGTAAGTGAAACCATAGGATAACTGACTCTCTCTGCTTGACTTACTTCACTCAGCATCATCTCTTCCAGTCCCATCCACGTTGCTACAAAAGTTGGGGATTCATCCTTTCCTATGGAGGCATCATACTCCATAGTGTATATGAACCATGAGAAACTATGGACTCTGAAAAACAACCTGAGGGTTTTGAAGGGGCGGGGGGTGGGAGGTTGGGGGAGCCAGGTGGTGGGTATTATGGAGGGCACGGACTGCACGGAGCACTGGGTGTGGTGCATAAACAGTGAATTCTGTTACACTGAAAAGAAATAAAAAAAAGAAAACATTTTTGGGGGGAGTTGAGGGACAGGAAGTGGCAGGCACGGAGGAAAGCTCCGGCAAGGGG
The DNA here is from genome assembly GCF_002288905.1 of Enhydra lutris kenyoni. Lineage (NCBI taxonomy): Eukaryota > Metazoa > Chordata > Mammalia > Carnivora > Mustelidae > Enhydra > Enhydra lutris. Next base: position 16,275,692 of record NW_019154122.1, read on the forward strand.
CTCTAGAGCTGGTGGGAGGAGGAGAATGGGCTTGTCACAGGCGGTGGGAGGAAACCCGGCCCGCGGGAGACGCAGGGACCCAGGGACCAGTGCGGTGACCCGCTGCCTGGCTCCTTCTCCCCGGGCTCCACGTCCCACCCCCTCCCCCCTCACGGCCAGGGCCTGATTCAGTGCCCTGTGAGCGGACAGGAAAGTGGGTCCCCACAGAAGGGGACAGGTCCGGCAGGAGGAACGAGGCCTCACCCTTTGGGGACATCCTGCTCCCGCTGGGCACAGACTAGGCTCTCGGTGCTCCCTGAGGCTCTGGCGCCCGACTGACAGTGGCCGGTCGGGGAAACTTAGCACATGGGTGCTGGCAGCTGAGGGGACAAGGGCTTGGCGGTGCCTTTAGGGACAACGACAGCTTCAGCTGCTCTCTGGAGCCCGGCCCGCCCCTGGGGTGGGAGGTGGAGCCGAGGGTCCAGGACACTGTGGTGGGGTCCCAGGGCAGAGTCAGCCTGCCTTTCCGTGCTGTGGGTCCCGCCTCCTTTCCTAGGGAATTCTGTCATCGTGGAAACCCTCCTGGTCCTTTTGCGGAGGCTTGTCTGTCTCCTGGATGCTGTTGTCCACGTTTTCGGGCTTCTTCCATCTCAGCAGGCCGGCCGGACCGCCACAGCCCAGCCCCGGAGGCCGCGGGGTTTCCAAGAAGACAGCAGGAGTGTTCGCCGCACTGGTGGGGAAACGCCACCGGCCCGTTCCGGAGGCCCCTCCGTGCAGCAGAGGGCCTGGTGTCGCTGCCGCAGCACCGAGCTGGGGAGCCCACGTCCCGGCGTCCGGGACCTGACCTTGCCTGGAGTGCTCGACGCCTGTACATTGTGCAAACCGTGCGCCCAGGGCGACTTGTCCGCCGCCGTCATTCACTGAGTGATGTCTGTGTCGGGTGCGACTCCAGGCCCTCGACACAGGGGACCCTGCAGACCAAAGTCCTACCCCCGCAGAGCCGACGTCTCAGGGAGGACCCCTGGGCCCGGGTGCCGCGTCCCTCCTCCCCACCGCCGGCCCCGCCGCCGCGAGCTCGAAGCTTGAGACGCAGCTCAGCGATGCCCACGCCGAGTGGGACTCGGGGCCGGGCTGCTCGGGAGGCGGTGAACTGCGAGGCGTTGGCAGGAAGGAGCAGGCGATGGCTGCTAAACTCCGGGCTCTCCAAGCCAACTTTCGGCTTGGCGTGCCTTCAGGCATTCTTCCTTCCCAGGGTTTGGTTAAAAAAAAGAAAATTTGTCAGTGACACTTGTTAAAGAGCCAAGTGAGGCCGACTTCATCCCGGGGTGGGGGAGGGGCGCCCCCGGCGGGTGCAGGCGCCGCTGCAGCGGGGTTGTGCGGCGGGGGAGGGGTTGGGCTCCACGCAGAGTCCAAAACGGCGCGCGGGTGGGGGCCGTGGATGGAAAATCACCAGGAGGAAACAGCAGGAGGGATCGAGGCCTGTTTAAAGTGGGCTCAGAGGAGCCTGTGGAGTTTGGTCAAAGAGAGATTCTACATCAGGTTGACAAAATGGTCTCTGTCCAGGAGGTGGGAAGAACTCGGAGTGACGGAGGCCACCCCCCTCATCGCTGTCTGGATGTGGGCTTGGGGTACGGTGTCGGGACCCCCTTCTCTCTCCACGGCCACAGCTGTTGGTTTCTGAGGGGTCTGTCTGGGTTATGGGTTGAGTCTGTGATTTGGGGACAAAAGCATCTGACCGGCTCCCTCAGACATCACACGTGGTGCATCACCGCCCAGGCAGCGGCTGGAGGCAGAGGGACAGGGTGGCGGGTGCTGCCCAGGCTGCGGCGTGTTTGTTGGGGTCAAGACGGGGGGTGGGTAGGGGGCGGGGAGGAGGCCTGTGTTTGAGCGGGAACAAGCCAGACACACTGGGTGATGCCCCGCGTCCTATGGGCTCAGACGTGGTCCTTGCTCTGTGCGGTGTTTCCTATCTTGTGGCCGAGCCAAGGCCGGGAGGGGCCCAGCAGGAAAGCCCTCAACCCTCAGGCCCGCCCTCCCTGCTGCCCCCACCGGGATGCTCCTGAGTGACATTGGCAGACGCGTCTGGAACGGTTTCTGGCTCTGGCGTTCTGAATTCTCGGGGGCAGGGGAGCCTCCTGGAAGGAGCTGTCCGCAGGTCGGGGGGCACAGAACTGGGTCTGCACGGACTTTTCTACTGGCCACTCCCCAGGTTTGATACTTTTCTCACAAAACCGAGCAACGTGCTCCACCTCGGTTTGCTGGTTGTCATCAAGGGTGGGACCCAGGCACCGTCGCATGGACGCGACGCGCAGGGCTTGGGGGGCGGGACACCCCCACCGGCACCTGTATGTGCTCCCCAGTTTGGAGGTTCTCACTGATGACTGAGCTCAACCCGCACCCACTCCCCGGAGGTCAAGGAGTGCGTTTGAACGTTCCGACCCTCTCATCCCCGGGCTGGTTCCCAGGCGAGCAGGCCCCGTCCGGAAGCTGCCGGAGGTCCACCAAGAGTCACCTCACTAGCATAACCTGCTGTAGGGCTGGAATAGCACATGCGCTCCTGTCACTCAGAAAATTCCGGATGACACCACGCCCACTTAAAGCGTCAGCCTGTTGTCCAGTGTCCCTAGCGTCCCCTGAGCCAGGAGCTCCTGTGGTGCCGTGTGGTGGCGTTTGTCTCTGTGCGGGCCTGCAGGACTTCCGTTCACGTCCTTGAGTCCCCGGGGCTTCCTCTTTGGGGTAGAGGCCCAGTGCGCAATGTGGTCACGTTGGATATTTCCAAGTTCCAGGCCCTGTGCTGGGTGCCACGTCACCGGCCCCGCCACCACTGCTTCCGGGAAGACCTAGGATTTTGTCATCATGGGTGGGGGCTTAGCCACATGCCGTCTCAGAATCGACTTGTCCAGGTTGTTCCCTGGACGGGCGTCTATGAGAATAGCTTAGTCCTGAAGCTGCACGTGTCCCCAATCTTCTCTGGGGACTGGGGGCTCACCGAGAATGACCTCAGGGGACAACCTGAGGGCCGATGCAGGGGAAGAGGGTACAATCTTCCTTCTCTCTGAGCAGTAGCTGCCAACCCAGATGTCCCCAGTGACTAGTGCCCAGGTGGCAGAACAAACTCGTGGAAGTTTCCCTCTGCCCACGTGTGGCTTTGCCAGCTCTGGGATGCCAGGAGTGTCCTCGACACCTCCGAGCCTCCCTCCCTCATGTGTGATCCAGAGAAAAAGAGAGTGGCTGCCTCGGAGGCTGGTGTCAAGGACTGGGGAGATCCCTCACACCGATCTCTCGGCCCAGGCGTTTCTTCCTCTTTTGCGGTGCTCGGAGACAGCCTGGCTTGCTACCGTCAGCCCCAGCATCACCGCTCCAACCTGAGAACTGCTGAGCGAGGGGACAGGGGTGACCTTTCAGGCTCTGCGCTTGGAAAGGCCCTCCCTGCGTCCTGCTCCGGGGTCTGGTTCCCAGGCTGGGGCAAGCTGTTGGGGGGTCTTGGTGGCGTGGGCGGGAGAGGACTTCCCAGCTGGCAGCTGATGGGGGCGCTGTTGGCTCACACCAGGCGCCAGGCCAGCCAGCTCTGCAGCCTCCTGGGCCAGGGCCAGTGAAGCGGGTGGAGGATAGGGCAGCCGGTTGGGCAGCAAGTCCTCTCTCTTCCAGACGGCCCTGCCTGTTTCCCGGCCCGAGTCCACCCCTGAGTTTTGTGGCGGTCTCTGGCTTTCCTCAGTGGCAGAGAGGACGGTGGCTGGACAGTGGACAGGGGAGAGCCTGGAGACCAGCAGGGTGGCAGGGGTGGAAGAGCCGGGCAGCCCTGACCAGGGAGCCAGCATCTCTGGCCTTGCCCACTCCCCAGACTCTTGGCTCCTCTGCAGACTTGCACTCCCCCTTCTGCTGGCTTCTTGGCATGCTGTGGACACTTTAGGACCTCTGTGTAGCTGGGGAGGGGTCTGCAGCCAGCAGCTGGTGGGTGGGGAGGGCAGCTGGTCAGGTCAGCAGCCATAGTCTAACTGTTGGCCTCACCCAGCCTTGGCTGGTCTGACCTCCACTCTCCATTCCTGAGACAGTAACTGCAGTTGTCAGAGAGGCTCTGTTTTTGGGGTCTTCTGCCTCTTGCCAAGATCTTCCTGGGACCCTAGGGTACCCACAAGTCTTCCCTAGAAGCAAGACTGGGTGCTCTTCTGGCTGACACGCTTCCAGACTTCTGATCCATGCTGGGACCATTTTGTAAGTCGATGGGAATTCAACAAATATGAAGGGAAGCCCTCCCATTCCCCAGGACCATGATGGCACTTAGCTCTTTGTGAGAGGCTGGGTGATTAACTCCTCACTAGGAGCTGGGAGATGGGGCGTGGGCCTAAGCACCAATGCAGGCTAGTAACCTTGGACCAGGGGCTTTTTCTTTTTAAGCTTCAGTCTGGTCATCTGGGAAATGGGAGAGTTGAACAAGATTTGGTTCCTTTCTGCCCTGGGTTTCTGTTCCCTGTGTTATGTTCCCTAATTTTACTAGTTACCTGGACCTCCTGCCTAACATTTCCCCTAACTTTTGCTGGTCGTCTTGGCCCAAGAGCTCATCCCTATCCTTGGGACCTTGTCTTTTCCCTGCTCATTACCACATCACTATCATCATCACCATCGTCATCATCATCTCCACCATCATCATCACCATCTCCACCATCATCCTCATCATCATCATCATCACCACCATCAACCTCATCATCATCACCATCACCACCATCAACCTCATCAATATCACCATCTCCACCATCATCATCATCACCATCACCACCATCAACCTCATCATCATCACCATCACCACCATCAACCTCATCAATATCACCATCTCCACCATCATCATCATCACCATCACCACCATCAACCTCATCATCATCACCATCACCACCATCAACCTCATCAATATCACCATCACCACCATCATCATCATCACCATCACCACCATCAACCTCATCATCATCACCATCACCACCATCATCCTCATCAATATCACCATCTCCACCATCATCATCATCTTCATCATCA
>NW_019154122.1:16280705-16408403 GCF_002288905.1 Enhydra lutris kenyoni
TCACCATCACCAACATCATCCTCATCATCAATACCACCACCATCATCATCATCCCCACCATCACCATCAGCTTCACCATCACATCATCACCACCACCATCATCATCATCCCCATTATCAACAGCATCACCATCATCAATATCACCATCACTATCATCACCACCATCACCATCACCATCAGCTTCACAGTCACACCATCACCATCACCATCACCATCACCATCACCATCACCATCATCATCCTCATCACCATCATCACCATCACCGTCACCACCATCATCACCATTAGCAGCAGCAGCTGTTGCAGCACCGTTGCCATCTTTATTATAGCCTCTGGGTTCATTTGGCGATTAATGACTCCGGTTTTAGAATCAGACTTTTTGGTTTCATTTCTGGCTCTGCCATTTACAAGCCTGGTGGCCTGGGGCATAACCTGCCTCCCCTCATTCTACCCTCTTGTAAAATGGGGCTGATGCCAGGGAATCAGAGGAGGTGGAACATGTCAGGGACTTAGTAAAGGGCTGGATACATAATGACAATTCATTTTTCTTATTAAAGTAATCCTCAACACCCTTGTGAGGACAGAGTGGCTCGTGGAGGTTGAGACACTTGCTCTGCACATAGAGCCATCGCACATTGGGCCCAGGATCAGAAGCGAGACCTATCGGCCTCCAAAGCCAGGCTGGTCACTGTGGGGCTTATCACCCTCCTCTCAGGGACCACTGCTCTGGGCTCTGCAGGCAGACATCCCTACACCTTTTCTTGAAGCCTCATGTCTAGAAACAGCAGAGATGCTCTGGGGGGAGAGAGGGTGGTTGAGTTTCTCTGGGATGAGCTGGCTCAGTGGAAAGTGTATGGATGCCTTGTTCTGGGGCAGTGAGAAGGCTCTTGGTAGAGATGGATAAACAAGGGACTGACATTTCCTTATCCTGCGTCCACCCTGTTCTTATTCACCTACTGGAGATGGGACATGTCAGTAGGGAATGTACTTTCCCATTTCTGGCCACTGTCACTTTTCCTGTTCTGTTTCTGAAGAAAGCAGAGGGGGCTATCAGTAGCAACAGACCCCTGGAACTCAAGATTTGAAGGAGACCAGACCCTTTTGGGGGCTCAGGGTCTTTTTGAGAATGATGAAAGCAATGGTAGTCAGCCCCTGAGCTGGCCTCCTGATATATACGCCCATGTGTGGTCCCCTCTCACACTCCATAGAGCCAGCCTGTATAGACTGTAACGTACTGCAGAAATGAGGGAGGGTGACTTTTGAGGCTGGGTCACAGAAGTCCTCCGACTTCTGCCTTGTTTTTTCACGGATCACTCACTCTGGGAAAAGCCCATTTCCATGCTGTGAGGACCCACAGGCAGTTCTATACTCGAGGGGATCCAGATGGTTTAAAACTAGGCATCCTGTCTGAAGCCAACAAGAATGGAGCTAACAGCCACGTGAGTGAGCCATCTTGGAAAGGGTCCTCAGCCCAGCCCCAGGCAAGCCTTCAGGTGAGGTGGCCCCATGAACACCCTGACCGCAACCTCAACAGAGATTCTGAGCCAGAACAACCGGCTACGCCATTCCTCCATACCTGATCCACGGAAACTGTGACATGACAAACGTTTGTAGTCTTTAAATCCGGATGATTTGTTATGCATTTTTAGATAACTAAGAAATGTAGACCCCTCTCCCAGAAATGCACTTCTAGGACATTCAACGAGCTTCTGATATCCAGGAAAATCAGGTTACAATTCTCTGCTCGGTCTGCAACTCCTCCATGCATGGAGGTAGACAATGAGTCCCAGGGCTTCCTCACAGCACAACAGCTGGGTTCAGAGAGTGAGTTCCCAGAAGGACCAAGCATGGGTGCTGCACATTTTGGTTATTCCAGAAGCTCATGAAATGCATGGCCAAGACAAGATGAGGTGCCTAATGATTTAAATATTATCGGAACAGCCCCACCTGGGTAGTTGCTGTTTGGGGTAGAGCCTAGCTTATAAACCCTTTCATCTCTTTTGAACAGAACATTATGAGCTTGAAGAATCTCAAGTCACATTCCTTATCAGCAAAGTGGAAGTCCTCATGGTCACCATTGCCAACTGTCCCTCAGCCATTACCAGCACCACCATCATCATCACCATCGCTATCACCACACTCTTGACATCACTGTCACCATCGCCACCACCCTCCACTGCCACCACATCACTACTACCCTGAGCGTGACCACCACAATCATCACCACCATCACCACCTCCCCAGTCATTGCCACCCAACACAGCCCTGTCACGCTGACCATGCCCCATGACTACCACCACCCCCGCCACTGCGCTCTAGCAGATACGATTCCCGGAGCTTCAAAGAGCATAAAAACCCTTTGTGACCAGCAAAAGATGATATTTTTGGTAATGATGATTTTTTATAATAAAGGGAGCCCCACTTGGGAACTAAATCTTTTCAACAGAGATAAATAGGGGTGACTTCTCATAGTACGAAATAATTTGCAAATGGATTTCTTTAAGCAAGCAGCCTGACCTATGCATTTCCAACACATTTCTCTTACTCTAAGGGTTTACTTTTGGGAACTCTGGAGAAGAGAGCCACACCTCCAGCCTCTGACAAATGCCGAGCAGACCCCATCCTCCCCCACCTTCTGTGGCCTGTGTCACCCTGTGCTGAGGCCCTGTGCTTAGGCCTTTGCACTCAACTCCCTGACTCTAGAGAGGGGGGCGGCTTCATGCTTGGCCGGCCCCATCCTGGGAAGAAGTAAAAATCGAGACCTGCCTATGAGCTGCTCAAAAAGGACTTCCTTTCCTTGGGAAGGATGAGGTAATTTCTTCGTTTTCCTGCTAGGAACACGGTGCCCATCTGCAGCTTTTTAAAATACCATTTCTACAGTTGAGCGGGCTCTGAAGTGTTCATTTTGAGCAGCTAAACATTGTAGAGTTATCTTTTCTTGTAAACACCGGAGTGCTTTCTCTAAAGCTGCTAAGAGAGCAGGTACCATGCACTGGAGAGGTCCTGGGTGTGCCCTGCACTGGAGACCTCCGCCCCGCTCTCAGCGGCTACCCAAGCTAGCTTGTTCTTAGGGATTCTTGCCCTGAGCTTATTGCTCTGCCCTTACTTTGTAGAGTTCTGGCTTCCTACTGTCCCTTCTGAAGGAGTGCTGGTCTACCACGACCAGCCAGAGTCACATCTGCTGTTTTGCTTGTCTGGCACCTTTCCCCTTCTCCCATTTATTTTTTTCTTTTAGTGGAGAGAACACCTTTCTCCACTCTCTGTCCTTGTGGGTCATATGGACCAGACACCCCCTTTCTGTTTCATGACCGTGTGCTAGCAGCAAGGATGATGCCCAGACCTAACCAGTTAGAGTTTTCCTTTGGGTTTTGGGCTCCCCAGAATAACCAGATGCATGACCCATGTTGACTCAAGGAGCTTCAGTCCTGGCACTTTTGCTAGAATTGTTTGCAAAGAGAAAATCTCATTATTCTGATCTTGAATATGGTTGAATGTAGGCTTACTTTGTCAGGGGCTGTTTCCAGGAGTGAGCCTGCCTGGGAGTGATGCCAGTGGGAAGGGCAGAAGTGAACAATACAGAGGGAAACTGAGTTCCAATGACATCCTGCCAGTGCCAGGCATCAGCCGTCTTAGACACATCCTGGAATTGTCAGTTACATGAGCCAAGATGTCCCCTGAGATGGTTGAGCGAGTTTGAGTTGTGTTTCTATCCAACTAAGAAGGTCTTTAATTCCGCCAGGATCCCTCGTCTGAAGAAAATCACTGTCATTTGGAGGAAAGAGCCTCTAGGCATTGAGAGAACTATCCTTTGTGTTCCGAAGGATGTCAGAATAGCTTCTGTCATGGACCATGAACACGGGTATTTTCCTTCCATCCATTCTCTGGGACTTGGGCTCCTGCCCAGCCCTGGCCATTTTCTGGGCAACGCTGCAGAGGAGAGTGGCAGTGACCAAGTATAGGGAAGCCTGGTACAGGCCTGCAGATCCTGTGGTACCTGTGTTCGTGCTGGGAGGTGGAGGCTGGGGGATTGGGACAGAGAGAAGGAGCAGAAGAGACCACTTGTTTGCTTCTCAATTTAACCTCTGATCTGGTTTGTGAATCTGACACCCAAAGAATGTGCACCATGAGGACTCAAAGATTTCTTTGTTAGAGCTACGCTGTCTGTGTCTTTTCTAAGCTAAAAATTTGCCGTTGGAATGTTTGTAGGGGAACCCAATGGAAGGAATCCCAAGTGGGGAAATAGGAAAGAAATGATCCAAATTCACAGCTGCCTTCTCTTTCTCGTGACCCTAAATCTGTTATTGCCCCCGAATAACTCAACCCCTCGATTTCTTTTTTTTTTTTACTTTTTAAATATTTATTTATTTATTTTAAATTTCTTTTCAGTGTTCCAGAATTCATTGTTTATGTACCACACCCAGTGCTCCATGCAATATGTGCCCTCCACAATACCCACCACCAGGCTCACCCAAAACCCTCACCTCCACCCCCCTCACCTCCAAAACCCTCTGTTATTTCCTCAGAATCCACAGTCTCTCATGGTTTGTCTCCCCCACCGATTTCCCCCAACTCCCTTCTCCTCTCCATTTCCTCATGTCCTCCGTGTTATTCCTTATGATCCACAAATAAGTGAAACCATATGATAAATGACTCTCGTGCTTGACTTATTTCACTCAGCATAATCTCCTCCAGTCCCGTCCATGTTGTTACAAAAGTTGGGTATTCATCCTTTCTGATGGAGGCATAATATCCTTGTATATATGGACCACATCTTCCTTATCCATTCGTCCATTGAAGGGCATCTTGGTTCTTTCCACAGTTTGGTGACTGTGGCCATTGCTGCTATGAACATTGGGGGTACAGATGGCCCTTCTTTTCACTACATCTGTATCTTTGAACCCCTCGATTTCTAAGTAGCGCACCAGTGTGTGAAGACTCCAAAGATTTGTAAAGTTCACTCTCGGAGAATGAATTTTACAGCAGGGGCGTCACAAAAAAGGTTTTATGGTAGAGTATTAAATGGCTTCTTACACTGTTGAGGGTGGGAGTGTGGGGGGTCAAAGAAACAAAGTCCGGCGTGAGCTCCGAGGTGTGGTCAGGAAGCTGTTTCTGTCAAACGGGGACCTCCCTGCTCTCATGGCTTGCTCCAGCACCGAGAGGCCCTGCTCTGAGCCACAGCCTTCCCCAGAGCACAGATCCACACCCCACCTGGGGCACGGGCTCCCCTCTCTGGGAGATGTAGTTTTACCCCTCCCTTCACCAGCCTCTGTGGAAAAGGACAGTCCTTAGGAGGGCAAAACAGACACCAGCAGGCAGGACCTAGGCCTCTCATGGTCCACCCTTTGCAGTCAAGATCAAGATCCCCCCGACCCTACTCCTTCCCAAAAGTCAACTCCAGAACGAGTAACGTGAACACCCAGCTGTTCCCGCATAGTGCAGTGCAGACATCCATCATAAAAACTCGACTGTCCTCATCCTTCCCTGAAAGGAAGACCCAAATCTCACCAAATTCTACAAACAGTCACCTCCCACACATGCGGTTTAAAGCAGTAGGGCAAAGGAGGGAAGAAGGAAACCCAAGACACCCTCCTCATTTATGCAACTGGCCCAGCAGCTGTCTTGTTGGTGTTTGTAACTTTTTCTTCTACTGTTTTTCTTGTTCTTTTTCCCTCACTGAGCTCCTCAGTGGAGGCAGGCTCTTAACCCGGAGGTGGACTCACATCTCTGTCCCTGCTGGGTCTGAGCTCTTGGGGGTCCTACCATTTCTATAGGTTACTGTAGACGTGATCATCTCTCTCACAAGACACTGCAGTAATAGGAAGCAGCACCCCCCCACCCCAGACTGTGTAGGATTTAGAACCTCCCCTCCATCCCCATTGAAGTGAGCAGCCCTACTTGCCCTTGAGTTTCAGGATCGGTTACTTGGACAACATTCTCTCTGTCAATCCAGTGGTACGATTAGCCCCAAATGGCCAAGCAGTCCTTTCTTCATCGGATGCATTGCTATGTCTTCCATTTACGTCTTTCGTCTGGCACGAAGATCTCCAAACCAGCAGGACCTGGGGTTTGGTTGATGGGAAGCAACCAATTCACCCATGGGCTCCCTGACTCGAGTGTTCTGCCGTGTTGCAGGTGTTTGCAGGTTCAGAGCACACACTGCATCGCACAAGACCGCGCTTATCCTGACATGTCATTGACTTCTGTCCGGCACCATCACGGAGTCTCTGTAAGGTCTTCTACTCACTCCATTACTCCGGAATGCCAGCTGCTTCTGGCTGATGGATGCAGGTAAGACCAGTGAATTCCATGTGCCATACCACTGCCTCCTTTTTTTTTTTCCTCTGGGAAGCAAGTTCCTTGGCCAGGAGCGGCACCATGTGAGGTGGCACAGAAGGCAGTTGGCAGTTCCATAGATGGGCAGGAGCATGATGGCGGTGGCAGCGGGAACAATCTTTATCCAGATAGATGTGTGTTCCAGGGAGGCTGACTGACTTTCCCATCTTCAATGGAAAGAGCCTGGTCCCCCAGGGTGTGAGGTCGTGTTGGGGCTCAGCTGACCTCTCTGCTGCACTTGTGAGGGTGGTGTTAGAGCTGCCCTGGGAGGAAGAGCAGGCCGGACTCTCTGTCTTTGCCTCCTCCATGTCTCTGTGTCCATGGACCCGCTGAGCAGGCATGGGGGCAGCTGGGGACAGAGGCCCATTGGCATCCTCAGAATGGCTCAGCTTGTCTCCCTGATTCCTGAGAACCTCCTCTGCAGGGGGGACCAGACCCCAAACTCCTCCAACCCCATTCTTCTCAAGCTATAGCCACTGGGCCAAGCCTGTAGATGTTCCTCACATCCACTGGGCATCCATGCTCTCATTTCTCCTTTTAGGACCCAGTGGAACATCAGTTGTGCCACTGGCGTTCCACCCACTGGGAAGATTGCCCTTTCCTGCCCCTCTTCAGGGCCTTCCCAGGGGGGAGCTCTGGTGCCGTGGCATCTGGTTCTGGCTGGTGCCAGCATTTTGTGCAGAGCCTGCAAACCAGGCTTGAGTTTCTTCTTCCTTAGTCAGCTGGTCACAGGAGACCCCTGGGACAGTAGGCTGGATGGTGGGAGAGGAGCTGTGCCATTTCAGTAGGTGCTGGAGACACTTCTGATGCAGTATCTTGGGTTTTCAGGACCCGCTTGCCCTGGTCTCTTTATATACCTTAGGTGTGGTGCTGCTGCTTGGCAGGGCCCAGGAGGTGGCCTGGTAGATGGGATTCTGTCAGTGATACTGGGTCCCTTGGCACTCTGTAGGGACCCACGCATGACCAGAAGTACCGTCTCTGTTAGGTCTAATGGCAACTGCTGAGCTGCGTCTCTAAAAGAAATCGTTGTTTGCTGAAGAGGCTGTGACTGCTTCCGAACCCCAGGGACAGACGCTGATTCTCCATACAGTCTCCCCATCTGCCACAGACACTCTGAGCCCTGCTGGATCTCAGGAATCTGAAGTGCCAGGGGGCATTGCTGCCCATGCAGCCCTGCCCAGCTAGTGAGCCTCCACCTGCTGTGGGCCCCACTCAGAGGAGGCGGGAAGATGGGCTCCTTGTTCAAGGTGTGGGAGACCTGTGGCTTGCTTTAGTGATGAGTTGCACGGTATAGAAGCCTCTTTTCCCCCCCATCTCTGGAGGGGATATCTGAACATATTCCAATCAGGTTCCTAAATTTTGAAGAGGTTTGTCTCCTACTTTGAGGCACACCCGGGTCTTAGCAAGGTTCCAGAGGTTTGCCTGAGACTTCTCACTCTAAGACCTGGTTCCTATGGGGTCATCAATGCAGTGCATTAGCAAGGTGTCCTATGGGGGGCTAGGGTGATGACGGCCCCTGTGGGTGGAGTTAAGACTCTGAGACAGAGAGCTGACGTAGCTCCATGGATGACAGTGGGATTGTATGGTTGCCTTGGTCAGGATTATGCAATGTCTATCTACTTGTGACTGAGAAAACCTCTGCTCCTCCCCTCACCCTGTACCCACCCCCAGAATAAATAAACAAATCCTTAAAAAAAAATAAATGTGACAGAGGGAAAAAAAAAAACACCTGCCAGATGAAGAGCCTAGTATCAGGCATTCCATCAAGGGCACTGAATCTGGGGCAGTGATTGGAATTAGCACATGAGCGAGTTCATGATGATCCCTCTTGCCTCTCCAAGACCCATCTGTCTTCTGTGTCAGTCTGTCCTGTGGGCTTAACGGGGATGTGAGAAGACTCCCACGTCTCTGAAGGTGACCTGGGACGTAAATCTCTCCAAGGAAGCAGAGTCGCTCTTGTTTGCTACTTTGGAAGACAATGTCATCCCAGGGACTTGCACTTGCTCCTTCCTTCTACAACGAACCTCACTGCATGGGGGTGGGGCCAGTGCTGGATTGTGCCAGTCTCAGCACTCGTGTCTTCCAGCCACACTCTTAGGAAGTGCAGAAATAAGCGGTGTGGTTCGTGAGCCCACTGGGTTCACCACGGGAGAGCTGAGGTTCAAGGGTCAACGTGTTCTGGTCCCCACCAGCTTGCACTCTGGATGCAGCCACAGAGGATCTGGGGTCTCAGGGGTTATCCTTAGGTCAAAGCCAGTGTCTAATATTCTCTCCCACGTGGGCAGCACACTAGCCAGTGGCCACAGGTCTCTTTGGGGAAGGTTAAGAAGCTTGGCAGGAGATACCTGTGGGGCTGCGGGAGGTAAACGTGGCCGCCATTTTTCCCTGTATGCACAGCCCTTCCCAGTGTGACTTTGTGGCAAGTCCCATCAAGAGGTGGGAGGTGGGAGGAGACTATTTCCCCTTCCCCAGGTGGCCTGTGACTTTCTTTGATCAACAGAAGGTAGTGTAAATGACATTGGCCGGTTCTGAGCCAAGGTCTTCCTTAGTTGCTTCTATCCTTTCCCCGGCAATCTCACCTCTTCCGTAGGAACCAGCCATGTCTGCCTGCTGGGGATGAGAGGCCACAGGGAGAAGGACAGGCCAGCTGGCGGAGGCTTTGGGCCGTGTGATGGGCTGGCCCAGATGAGCTTAGCCTGTCTTAGGAAGCAGAATTTCCCAGATGACTTCAAGACTCAAAAGCAATCATCATGTTTTAAGTCACTCAGTTTTGAAGTGGGTTGTCATACAGCAAAATGCCTTGCGGATATAGGTGCTGACCCCCAGGGGACCCTGGCCTCCTTTTCATTCAAAGGGCCTGGGGATGCATGAGGGACAGTAACTATGGTGGTGCCCAGGTCAGGTTCCTGTTCCCCAGCCTGGAGGGGCGATCAAGCTGGACCATAGCAGGCTGCTACCTATTTTAAGCAAGGGGGTTCCATGAGCAGTTGATTGCTATCAGTGAGCCCTAGGAGTTAAGCTATTCTGATAAGCATTTTGGCTGTGCTGCCTATTGGGGTCACCATGACCTATAAATTCTGGGTCAGTGCTGTTGCTCTGAGATCCCAGGGCAACTGGGTCACTATGTATGCAATGGCTCCCTTTCCCCACCTGGGCTCTATCCTCTATCTGAGGATAGAGCCATAGATCAGGTCAGATAACCAATGCAGGTCTCATTCCCGGTGTGGTTTCTGGGAGACTCATGTTTCAGTGGAAGAGAAAAGATTTCTTCTACTTGGTTTAAATGTAAGGGGATCTCCATGTGGTTTTGATTCGAGTTTCCCTGATGGCTAATGACGTTGAACATCTTTTCGTGTGTCTGTCAGCCACTTGTATGCCGCCTCACACCAGTCAGAATGACAAAAATTAGCAAGACAGGAAACAACAAGTGTTGGAGAGGATGTGGAGGAAGGGGAGCCTCTTACACTGTTGGTGGGAATGCAAGTTGGTGCAGCCACCTTGGAGAACAGTGTGGAGGTTCCTCAAGAAATTAAAAATAGAGCTTCCCTATGACCCTGCAATTGCACTACTGGGTATTTACCCCAAAGATGCAGATGTAGTGAAAAGAAGGGCCATCTGTACCCCAATGTTCACAGCAGCAATGGCCATGGTTGCCAAACTGTGGAAAGAGCCAAGGTGCCCTTCA
Source organism: Enhydra lutris kenyoni (assembly GCF_002288905.1). NCBI lineage: Eukaryota > Metazoa > Chordata > Mammalia > Carnivora > Mustelidae > Enhydra > Enhydra lutris. The sequence goes on from NW_019154122.1 coordinate 16,290,723, forward strand.
GTAGACGAATGGATAAGGAAGATGTGGTCCATATACACTATGGAGTATGATGCCTCCATCAGAAAGGATGAATCCCCAACTTTTGCATCAACATGGACGGGACTGAAGGAGATTATGCTGGGTGAAATACGTTAAGCAGAGAAAGTCAATTATCATATGGTCTCACTTATTTGTGGAGCATAAGGCATAGCATGGAGGACATTAGGAAAAAGAAGGGAAAAATGAAGGGGGGGGAGTTGGGAGGGGGAGAGGAACCATGAGAGACTATGGCCTCTGGGAATCAAACTGAGGGTTTCAGAGGGGAGGCAGGTGGGGGGACGGGTGAGCCTGGTGATGGGTATTAAGGAGAGTATGGAGCACTGGGTGTTATATGCAAACAATGAATCATGGAACACTGCATCAAAAGCTAATGATGTACACTGTATGGTGACTAACGTAACATAATAAAAAAATATTTAAAAAATGTAAGGGGATTCACTATCAGGTATTAAATGGCTTAAGGAGCCACCAGGAGGCCTGAAACAAGAGGCTTTAGGTTGAATTTCTAGGAAAGGCTTCTAAGGCACCACGACAGCACGCACTGGCCAGGGAGCGGCTGTCCAGGAGCTGGAGGGTCCGCTCACCCACCCAGCCCAACCCAACCCTAAGTCCTGCACAGGTGCATTTGATTGGTGAAATCCACACCTCACCTTGACCTCAAGCTGCTAAGGATTCTGGGAAATGTAGTTCTTAGCTTTCCAGCTTCTACAGTCCAAGAAGGTGTACTCCAAGACTGAATAGATCGAGAGAGCCGGTACTCCACAGCCACGTGCCCGGTAATCCCTGGGCATTGCACGTTCCTAAGGGCAGCACGGACCACACACCATGTTGCCCTGATCTCTCTCCCAATCAGAGCAAGGCAAAGTCAGCCTGGAAACTCAGGACAGACGGCAAGACACTGGGTGAGGGCCGGCATCTTAGCTGTCGCTCATTCCTTACCACTGGAGCCTCTGTGACTTGTCAAGTTTGCCATAAGCTCACGGGATAAGGATTCTGTTCCTTGTATCCTATCGAGGGTGTCTTTGACCCTTTTTTTGCAAGGGGGAGCCCATAGGTTGGTTTTGAAAGCTCATCTTCTGCCCCGGAGGTGTGACCTTGGGCACGTTACTTCTTTTCTGTGCCTAGTTTTTCATCTGTAAAACAGGCACAGTCATATTACACAGTCTCTAGGACTTTTATGGGGATTAAAGTAGATAATATTTATAAAGTCCCTAGTACATCGGTTGGTAGAGAGTATGCACACAGCGAATTTTGGTTTTTGTTTATTATAATTACTGATATTGTTAACCTATCTGTCCCGTAAATACTGGTCTATATTGTACATTGCTTAAAGCAAAATTCTCACACAAATACATAAGAACATGTTCAACTTTCACTGAATTTCTTAATGAATGAATTAATGAACTAGCAGAAAGTTAAAAGTAGCTGATTTGAAGAACAAGTCAGGAGCAAGTCAGTAGGGAAAGGCGAGCTGAAATGAGCTAAAATGAGCTTGCTAAGTTAGATCCAAAACTGCTTAATGGCCTACAGAGCAATAAAAGTCTAATCTTTGGGGCCGTTTTCTCCACCGGAATATAAAACCATTACTCCTTGCTAGTTTCTACAGGTTAAAACCCCTAACTTTAGAGCACTGCAGAACATCTGGGCTCCTAGCCATTGCGCATCGTTACGGAACACAACTCTATTCTCCAGAGAATCTGGTGCTCTGGAAGATGTAGGAAATGCTCTTGCAAAGCAAATCAAGTGGGCACTGTATTTCCCTTTCCCAAATTTGGGATACATTTTAATTATTAACGTGAGTATATGAAGTTCCTACCCCCCCATTAGGATAAAAGGAAAAAAGCCCATAAGATGACTGGGTGATTTTGCTGGCTTCAAGAGGAGCTCATGCCTTGGGGTTTCTGGGTTCGCTCTTACCCGGGAAAAGGGGGAGGTGCCATTGGGAGGGAAGCATTTGTGTGGGTGGGTGTCCCGTGGAAGTCACCCCTGGGTTAGAGTGGGCCCTTCGGTTCACATGAAGCCCTAGTTTCATTTTTAATTTAAATTCAATTAATTAAAATAGAATGTATTATTAGTTTCAGAGGTAGAGTTTAGTGATTGACATCGGTTCTATGTAACACAGAGAGCTCATCACATCATGTGCCCTCCTTAATGCCCATCCCCCATTACCCCATCCCCCACCTCCCTCCCCTCCAGCAACCCTCAGTTTGTTTCCTAGAGTTAAGAGTCTCTTATGGTTTGTCTCCTTCTCTGATTTTGTCTAATTTTATTTTTTCCTTCCCTTCCCCAATGATCCTCTGTTTTGTTTCTTAACTTCCACGTATGAATGAAATCATATGATAATTGTCTTTCTCTGACTTATTTTGCTTAGCATAAGACCCTCTAGTTCTATCCATGTCATTGCAAATGGTAAGATTTCATTTTTTGAATGCAGAGATAGATATCTATCTATCTATATCTATCTATCATCTATCTATCTATATCACATCTTCTTTATCCATTCATCTGTCACAGACATTGGGCTCTTTCCAGGGTTTGGCTATTGTGGACATTGCTGCTATAAACCTTGGGGTGCAGGTGCCCCTTCAGATCAGTACCTTTGTATCCTTTGGGTAAATACTTAGTAGTGCAATTGCTGGGTCATAGGGTAGCTCTGCTTTTAATGTCAGGAAGGATATCCGTGCTGTTCTCCAGAGCGGCTGCACCAGCTTGCATTCCCACCACCAGTGTAGGAGGGGTCCCCTTTCTCCGCATCCTCGCCAATATTGGTTTTTTCCTGACTTGTTCATTTTGGCCATTTTGACCCACGAGGTCATATTTAATTGTGTGTGTGTGTTTTAAAGATTCTATTTATTTATTTGACAGAAAGAGTGAGTTCACAAGTAGGCAGAGAGGCAGGCAGAGACAGAGGGGGAAGCAGGCTCCCCGCTGAGCAGAGAGCCTGATGCGGGGCTCGATCCCGGACCCTGAGATCATGACCTGAGCCGAAGGCAGAGGCTTTAACCCACTGAGCCACCCCGGCGCCCCTCTCATTGTGGTTTGGATGTGTATGTCCCTGACACCCAGTGATGTTGAGCATTTTTTCAGGTGCCTGTTGAAGCCCTAATTTTGATGGATCAGGGAAGCAAGGGTGTCATAGCTGCTGGTCCTGGCCATCCTGCTGGTGAAAGAAAGTCTGGCAGAGGATGGAAGTATGTTCAACTTTCTTCTTCTCTGGTCAATTTTCCAACCAAGCTGAGGCAGTTCATGGCACCCCAAGGCCACTTGAACATGTTTTGGAGAATTTGGATGTTTGCTATACATACGCAGAAGCATCTAACACAGGGCGAGACACACAGTGTAAAAAGTTGCGGAATGGGAGCTATTAGGACAACAATATTTGCTAAGAAGCCCGGACCCCTGCCTTTGGCTTTGGCAGCCCCACCTCCAGCACCCCCCGCCCCCCGTGCCCCGCCCCACAAAGTCCCAAGGGAGACGCTTGAAGGAGGCAATGGGAAGCAGAGCAAACCTTTCTTGGCAACTGCAGCTCTGGTGTGGCCCTGCGGGTCTCTGGCCAGCTGGGCTGCCAGTGCCGACAGTTCGGCCTTCTCCCCGACTCCTCAAACCTGAGTCCCAGACCTTGCCACGTGGGTAGGATGCAAAGCACGTCTGCCGGTGTCAGTGGGAGGGAAGCTGGGTCCATCCTTAGAGGAGCACCGACACCCACTCACACCTGGAGGCATAAGCCACGTGGCAAAGGAGGCTCCACAGGTATCCACACTTCTGACCCGCCAAACCTCATTCATTTCTGACCTGCACAGTTTTTGCTGTGTACTGTTAATACTGGTACCATATTATCGTTATTCTGTAAATGGGCTTGGTTTTTAGCTCAATACACTTACTTTGAAAGGGAAATGTATGTATACCATTGCCCTAAGTGAAACATCAGAATCCATTTTTCAGAAATGGATGGGTAACTGTAAAAAGAGACTTCACGAAGATACAATGATATATCTGCAGCAAATATGGGCTTTTACCTGAAAGCAGTTTTGTTGTGGTTTTTCTTTCCTTTTTCTTCCTCTTCAGCACCCCTGCTTCCCTCTCTCTGTCCCCTCCACCCCCGTTTCCTGAGGAGGGAGGTCAGCATGTTTAGAGAGAGCTGCTGAGGTTCTCTCCGCTGCTCAAGTTCCCTCTGCATGGGACTCTGGAGCCAGTGTTATTTAGGTGAGCGTTTGGGCACGGCTTCCCACCCCAAGTGGGAAAGCCTTTTCTGAGGCTTTCCTGTCTCACACTTTGAGGAACTTTCCCCAGACCCAACGTGTAGGAAGGAGGAGAACATTGCCTAAGCCCCTCGTGTTTCCCTCTTCCTCCTCACACCGCTTCAGGACAGCCTAATTTTAGCTTGACTGGGATCTGCTTTTCTCTGCTGTCCAGCTCTCCGTGGAGTCGGTTGACTTTGGGATGCTTGGAGACCACCTTTTCTCCCCACCACTTCATTGACTTCCCTTGGGATGGTTCTGCTTTTTTGGGGATCCCCCAACAGGCATTTAGAGACTCAACAGCAGCCTTTTGGGTCTCTCTCCCCCTTTTCTGTTCACCCTGGATGTTTTCTCACATTTTTGGGTAAAAGCAAATCAACGTTATCGTCCTTATCTTCCAAGTTAGAAATTTGATTTCCAATAGACATTCGCAGTGGACAGAGATCGTTCTCCTCCGTAACAGAAGCCACCAGTGATCGCACTCCTGTCACGTGCTAGACTTTGAACTTAGTGCTTTACATCTGTTGTCTCGTTGACTCATCTTAATAGTCGATGGGGGAAGCACCACTTCCTTTTTATGGATGGGAAAACTGAGATTTGAAAAGTTTAATACCACCCCCAAGGGAGCGCATCTTGTCGGAATCAGAGCTTACACGGATACCCAGGACTCTCTAACTCCGAGAGGCTGTTTCCTTTCTACAACACTGGTAGATCCTCACACTGTGCAGAGTGCTGCGAACACTGGTTCTTATTCAACTACCTCGTCCCCGCTTCCAGTCGCTGGGGAGGGGGTTCAGATCTTCATTCAACCGAGAGGCTCTGCACGGATTCCGCCTTGGTATTCTGACCGCCGTCCAGGCCGGCGAACCCCTCCAGGCTTCCCCTTTCCAGGCACATGCGCGGGCGCCTTCTGTGTGGCCAGCTGACCTCCTGGTTAGCTTTTCGAAAAATAAAACGAGTTTTTCCCACGGCTGATTTGCAAATGAGATTTTGAGGTGAAGTTTAGAGAGGAGCGAACACGACATTGGAACGAACCCGCTCTCGCCCTCTCGAAAGCGTCTGGGAAACGTCCCCGTCACGGTTTCGGTAAGAATTTCCCGCAGAAAGTGCTGCTGTCAGCGTCATGGAGCCAGATCCAAAGAGCTCTAGCACCTCCGCGCACCAAAGGCGGGCCCTCGGGTCGTTAGAGGAAGGCGGGCTGCGACGCCCCGCGGAGGAAGGCACGCGCATTAGACGAAGAAGAAAGAAAGAGAAAAGAAGGGGCGCCAGGCGGGCTCGGCCGGTTAAACGTCTGACTCTCGGCCTCCGGCGCAGGCTCCGAGCTTGGGGTCTTGGGACTGAGCCCCGGGATGGGCTGGGTGGGGGGGACTCGGTTGCTCCCTTTACTGCCCCTCCCCCGCCTCGTACTCTTTCTCATATAAACACATAAAATCTTAAAAAAAAAAAAAAAGGAAAGGGAAAGAAAACCATAAAAAGACAATGACTGGACAAAAAAGACCCTGTATTTAACGAACCCTCGGAGGCCAGCTCGCTTAGACGAGCATCAACGGCATTTCCTCTTCCTCTGCACGCAGGAATCTGCACTCCCAGCGTCCCCTGCGGACGGGTCAGGGTCACATGATGCGGTTCTAGCCAATGGGATGAGGCCGGGTGTGGTCTGCGCCCCCTTCAGCCTGACGGTGGTCTCTACTCCTCCCGCACGCACTCCCCAGCTTCCCCTGCGGACTGACCAGGGTCACATGATGCGGTTCTAGCCAATGGGATGAGACCGCGAGTAGTGCGCGCCCCCTTCAGCCTGACCCAGGCGGTCCACACTCACCCTTCGCGGCGACCTCGGAGGTACCGAGGTGACGCTGTTACGGGAGAGGAGCCTGGCGTGCTGAGTCTCGGCCTGGGGAAGCCCCACAGGGACACCTGCTCCTCCGGGCCGTGACCTCAGACGGCTGGAGCGCGTCCGTGTGCGGGCCCCGCGGCCTCGGGGTGTTCGGAAAGCCGCCCGCCGCCCCGAGAGGCCGCGCCGCCCGAGTCCTGTTCGCCAGGGCCCGCTCCTTGCGGTCATCGCTGTGACAGCGACCCCGGAGCCGTGGCGGGCTGGGTCGTGAATGACCCGTATTTACGTGGCGCTTCCGAGGCTTCCGTCCGTCCCGCCCGTCGGTCCCCGCGGCTTGTGGCGGGGCGGGCACGGGCGGCTCCGTCTGCAGCGGAGGGACAATCCCACGGGCCGCAAGAGCCTGCGCGCATCTCGAGCGCAGGTCGTCCGGCCCCGGGCCTGGTCCCCGCCGTCCCAGGGCGCATCTGCGCATCTGCTCCGCCGGGACAGGTCACGGAGGGCTTTCGGGGGAAGAGGCGTGTGATGTGCGGGCGGGGCTGTCGCGGCCTGTGCGGGGACGGGGTGTCTGATCGGAGGGAGCTGGGGACTGCGGGTTCTGGATGGCTCATCGCAGCGTCTGCTTCGGGGGTCCGACGTGTGACCGGATCGTCTCGGGCGGTGGCGAACTCGCGGCCCTGTCCGGGGGCCAGACCGTTGGAAGCCTGCGTCCCCTCGCAGCCAGTCCCACTCGTGATTCCTCCCGGTGAAGATTGAGCTCGTCCGCAAAGCCTCTCTCCCCTGGCTTCCTTCCGTCTTACCCCTCTCTGGACTCTGGAGCAGAATTTCAGGTCTTTGGCCGGTCAGAGCGATCCTCTATTATCACCCCCGTCTGAAGTGGCTGCTGAGGGCATTTCCAGTTGAATGACCTCTTTTCCAGGCATGGGGTGATCTCTTCGGGTCCCCCGGGGGTGGTGGCCTGGGGGTGGTGGCTGGGTGAGATCTCTTCGCACAGGTGTGCACGGTTGACTTCTCTTTTCAGGTTGTCTTGATTTAAAGACGTTCAACTTCCCCAACCCAAATCCGTGAAAGGCATCTTTATCCCTGTTGATCCGGTGGAGCCAGATGCAGCGGGGGTTTCCTTGTGTGGCCTGGTTCCATTTGTGGAAAGCCACCAGCTCTCGGGAGGCTCCTTCTTATCGGTCGGGTGTTGAGCTGCTCGGCGAGGCTGGCAGACAGAGACAGTGGAGATGGTCAGGAGTCTCAGCACGCGGACACACGGACAGACAGTGGAGATGGTCAGGGAGTCACAGCACACCGACAGGCGCCTGACTCCTGCTCCGCGTAGGAGAGATTCCCAGCTTTCGAGGACCCTAGAGCACGCCTGCAGACCTCAGAACGGAGTCTTGCTTTCTGGAAAGCGGTCATAGCTCTGAAATGGCCAACGGCACTGTTTCCAAGGTCCCAGGCTAGCTGTGGGACTAGTGTTGCCCACTGATCCCGTTGGAGGCCATTAGCAGTGGCCAGCCACCTGCACCTAGACACATGTAATGGGTATTTACGGAGCCAGTGGCTGGGAGGAAGATGAATTCTTCTTTCCTTACAAGGCAGGACGTACCGCCGGTGTGATCCTGTAGGTTCCTAAGCAGCCCCTGTCCCCACTGGGCAAGCACCTACCTTGTTTATCGTAAGGCCAGTCTGCTCCGCACAGGGAGGAAATTCTCGGCAAAGGTGGCACCGTCAGGGAGGAGGCGTCATCTTCTCAAGTCAGGCAGGTGTTTGCAGGGGGAGCCTTCATACCTGGCGGGTGCAAGTTCTGCAGGGGAGAGGCTGGGGTCCGCACAAGCTTCTGCACCTCAGAGTGTGTGAGCGTGGATGTGTGTGGATGTGTGGGCGTGGTGTGCATGGGTGTGTGTGAGGAGCATGGGGAAGCCACAGAGGAGCCGTCATGGAGAAGCAGCTGAAGAACCAGAAGAGCATTCTAGAATAAGAAGGTGCAAGGAGGGCATTGGTCAGCCTGTGGGGAAGGTGGAGGGATGACTGAGGGGTGGTTCCTCTCCCTGTTCCCACTGGATTCTCCAGCATCCCTGTGAGTGGGCCGGGAAAATGAACCCGAGCTTAGAGAGGTCAAGTGACCTGCCCAAGGCCACAGGGCTTGTAAGTGGAGGGTGCCGACTGCGAGAGGCTTCATGGAGAACTGACAGGCTCTCTGTGAGTCAAGGACGATGAAACTGACATCAGCTTAAGTTAAGGTGGGACCGAGCCAGGCAGGAAGCCTTCCTTGACATAAAGATGCTTCCTTTAAAGTGCTGTCCCCATGGCCTTAGGAAGGGAGGTTTATGGCCTTTCTTGGTGGGTGAATGAGGCCCCAGCCAGCCTCCCTGCCCCAATCCTGGGCCACAAGGAGAAGGTTTCTTCAGGGCCCCCCAATCACCTTTCAGAGTCTAGGATTCTCTGACTCCTGGATCCCAGCATATTTTCATTAAAAACATGCTCGGAGCAAAACTGAAGGATATTCTGTTACCTGGTTTTAGGTTTTTCTTCTTTGAACTCATAATGAATTTTTTAAAATGCATCCTGTGTCTCTGACCTGATGAAAAATGGAGGGAAATGAATAGGTGAATACTTTATTTAAGTGTTCCTGCGTACACTTCTAACGGTTTTGGATCCCCTCCTCGGATTTTACTCTCTTCCAAAGCTTTGCTTGCTTATCAGGTTAATCATACTCAGAGTCAGAGTAAGGTGTGTCCTTCATAACCACAGTAAATTACATCTGGCGTTGGCGAGTTTACAGAGCACGCCTACCGCCCCTTGTCCTTCCCAAGTGGCTTAAATGATGGAACACGCAATCTCGAGTGAGCATTTTGGTTTTGACTTCCTGTTCTGTTATTACCCAGTGCCTTGGGCAGGCCCCAAACGTAGAGGGAAAATCTGGGTGTCTTACCTCAGAGAAGTGTTGTGAAAACAAAGAAGAAGCTCTGGTTGGGGAAGTGTTAGACATTTCCCCTTTTCTTTCTGACCCTTTTGTTCCCGCACCTAGCACTGGGCACAGAGTAGGCATCTGACCCACAGTCCATTCATTCATCTATTCAAACCACCTTCACCGAGAGCTTCTTGTGTAACAGGTTCTAAGGGCATAGGACATACTGGTGAACAAAAAAGACAAGATTTACATAACACATCAGTGAATGATACACTGGATTAGAAGGTGATATTTCTGTGCGAAAATGTAAAGCTTAGGAATACTAGTGCCAGGGTTGGAGAGGGGCAGAGGGCTGTCAGAAGCAGGGTGGCCATGCTAGGGCTCCAGAAGAAGATGACATTTGGGCAAATCCTTGAAAGGGGTGAGGGAATCAGTTGCAGGTGTCTGGGGGAGGAGGGTTCCAGGCAGACAGCAGCAGTTGCAGTGAACCCAAGGGGACACCTGTCGGCTGTGTTCAGGGAACAGAAGGGAGTGGTTGGACTGAGGTCAGAGTCCTGGAGAGCAGATCCTGTCGGCCGGGGGTGGGCAGGGAAGGATGCTCATTTTACTGTGAGTGAAATAGGGAGGCTTGCTGGATGTTGTGAAGCATCACTTTGGGGGTTGAATTAAGGACTCTCTGCGGGGGAGTCGGGGCAGAAGCTGGGGGATGAGGTTGGAGCCCACTGCAGGTGAGAGATGATGGGGTAGAAGTAGCGGAAGAGCTTGGACTCAGATCTGTCTCGCGGCAGGGCCAGCAAGATTGGCAGATAAATCCCGTGTTAGGCGCACAAGAAAGAGAGGAATCCAGTGGGAGCATGAAGTTGCCTTTAGCAGAGACAGGTCTGAGGTAGATTTGGGCAGAAGAGTGTTCCCCTATAAGCTTTACATGTTTCATCTCATCTGAAGTTCCAATTCCCACGCACAAACAAGGGGACAGATGCAGAGAGCCCCAGCAAGGGTCCCGAGGTTGCAGAGCTGGGGCGGAGCTGAGATTCAAAGGCAGGCAGAGCCACACTTGGCCACTTCCTTTGCCAGATTCTGTAAGAGGGAAGGCATGAAGCCTGATGCCTGCTTGGTGTGGGTATGCTGACCCTGCCTGGAGAGTCTGTGTATGGGGAGGAGTGGCCGACTGAGAAGGGCACCCCTACACACTCCTCGTGTAGGAAGGGCTGGGAGGGAGTCAGGAGCCAGAAGCCCCAGGTTACTGATTTTAGATTCTGGACCTAAACTCTAGACAATTTGTACTTCATGCAGCATACACTGAGCACCTGCTGTGTGTCAGGTCCCGTGCTGACTGTTGGTGACACAGGAGGAATTCCTCATCTTCAGACCACAGTGCGTAGCAGGATGTGGATGAAGTTGCTTGCTGCTTCTTTAGGTCAGGTCTTCCCAGTCACCTGGAGAGACATCCGAGACCTGGGCCTGGAAGTGAACTTGTATCCTTTGGCCGAGTGTAAGACGTACATTGTGTGGCGTGTGAGTGTGTATACGTGCATGCATTTGAGTGTGTATGTTTTGGCCTATTCTGTATCTGTGTGTGTGTGTGTGTGTGTGTCTCAGTGTATGGGAGAACGTGTGTGTGCCGCCGTCTACATGTGTGTGCATCCGTGTGCGTGTGTGTTTGTATGTGTGCATACACTGTTCTGTGTCTACATGTGTATGTGTGTATGTGGCTGATTGCATGTGTGAGGCGTGTGTCTACACTAGTGTCTGTGTCTTTCCGTGCACCATGGGTGGGCTGTGTGCATGCCTGCTCCTGTTCCCTGATCTAAGAGGCCTTATCAATGGGGATTCCTGGGGGGTGGGCCCTCACCCCTCCCCAGCTCCCCTTAGCCCCTTCTTTCCCTCCTGTTTACAGGTTTCTCATCGACACTTTTTATCCCTCTTCCAGTCACTTTTGCCTTGCCTCTTTTTTCCATACCCAGAGGCCATTCTCAGCCGCCCTTTCCCCAAGGATTGTGTTTCCTACCAAGGCTGTGTGCATTTTCCGGATCACAGGAGGCTCTATGGGGTCTGCCTCTCTTTTTAGCAGCTTGAACCTTCCTTATTTTAGAGTTGTCCACTCATAAATGGAGCCATCGAGGAGAAAACCTAATAGGTAGAAATAAATCTCTTTGTTTGTCCTTTATGATAATAAAGGAGCCACTAAATTAATGATGCCAACTTTCATTTTATTAAGTGCGGCATTCCTTTTGATTTAAGAATATTTTTACCTCTCCAAGTGCTTTTAAAGAAGGTTATGGCAAGAAAAAGTCCATTCATCTTGGCAGTGTGTTTGTTGCTTTTCATAAATTGTCTAGATTGCATTTTAAGGGAGTAGAAATTGAACCTAGTCTTTTGAAAAAATTGCCGAAGTCAATTAGCCACTGAAGTGTTTAATTATGAGAGAAACACTCAGATCTACAACCGAGTAGAGCCTTCCTGAAGCTTTTCCACACAGTTCCGCCTCCTCTTTCCTTATTTCCCCCCATTTGTATTCACCAAAGAACCAGCTTCCTTTACAAACCCAGTGTTCAGACCTGCACCATTTCTGAGGCGAGTAGGGGTGTCAGTGATGCTCTGTTATGAGTATACTGGTGAGGGGTCAGGGGCCTGAGTATTGACCCATTTTGCTCCATGGGGTTCTGGCCAGCCTTGGGATGACCGCCTCAGTAGAGGGTAGAGGAATGATCCTTAGAGAGATGCTCAGTGGGATCTCCAGTCTTCTTCATCGTTCCAGTTTTTACCACTAACTGTCAAGGTTGTGAGGTGAAGCTTAAGGAAAGGAAATCGCTGGACAAGCTAAAAAAAAGTTTATTGATAAGTTTTGGTTGAGTATCAGGAAATACAATGCTGATTTCTTACCAGAAGGTAAGTTCCTGATGAGTCATGACCTGGCCATCTGATTACAGTCCTAAAATCAGAGATGCCCTAGAATTCCCATCTGTTTGACAACCCCACCAGTTTCCTCCTTTTACTGTTAACTTAAGGCAGGTTTTCTCAAACTACAGCCCACAGACCAAATCTGCCTGCTTTTGTAAATAAAGTTTTATTGGAACACAGCTGCACCCATCTCCTTATTACACATCGTCCCTGGTTGCTTTTGATTTAATAGTTACCACAGAGAGGGTATGGTTTGCAAGGGCAAAATCCTTCCAACTGGCGCTTTAAGAAAACGTTTGCTGTTTCTGTTTAAGCAATTAAACATGAAAGAATGTCTGATCCAGATTTAATTTACTCCTCTCTCTCTTCTGGAAGAGAACGCATGGAAAGAATGTTAGAATTTTCTCCCTTTAGCACACGTGATGGATGAGAATCCCGTGCTCTGTCCATGGTGCTGGACATGCTTGCCCTTCACTTGTCAAAACCATTTATTTTATGTGATCAGAGAGGAAAAGAAAATGATTTCTAGGTGGGTGACCATGTAGGAGGACACGCTGCTTACGCTCCTTGTCCCTCCAGCCTTCTTGAAGTGGATAAGCGGAGGTGTCTCTTGTCGAGGGAGGATTCCATATGCTTTTGCTTTTTAATGAAGAGAAATGGCTTTGAGTGTTCGCACAGCCAGAAGATATTGTATTAGTGATGAAAGGAGGTTCCAGTCTTGGCATATGTATAAATTATGTTTACTCTAAGTGCCTGAAGGTCAATCAAAGTATGTTTATGCTTTCATTGTGGCGCTGTGACAGGGAGGTATAATACTGAGATAGCACAGTAGCATTTATGCTTAAATGTGGACATAAACTTCTTGTTTTACTCTGGAACTAAAATCGATAATGGAACAGAGCAGCATTACATCAAATCAATTCTGAAAGGCTCTTGAAACCAATCCAAATTGCAGAAAGAGAGATGAAGGTAGTCAAAATATTTAGGCCAGCTAATTTTGCAAAGTTTGAGGGGGGATGTAGCTCGTGAAAAATAAGGGTAATTTTGACTTTTGTCGATAATTCTGGTCCCTGAAAAATTGACTACTCTTTTTGCCAGATGACTTCTGGAGTAGGGTATCACTAAGTCGGCATATTTTGAGAGTCTTCCTGCAAAGTTCCAGCCTGACAAAATTTAAAGAGGCAAACCGAAGGATACCTATGTTGGTTTTTTAAAAAAGATTTTATTTATTTATTTGAGAGAGAGAGAGAGCGAGAGCGCACAAGGTGGGGGAGGGACAGGAGAGGGACAAGCAAATTCTGTGCTGAGCAGGGAGCCCAGCGAGGGATTTGATCACAGGACCCTGGGATCATGACCTGAGCTGAAGGCAGATGCTTAATGACTGAGCCACCCAGGATTTTTTGTTAAAGGATATATGGAAGTTTGATTGCCTAGACGCAGAATTTAAAAAAAATGCAGAGCAACATTAGAAACTTCCTTTCCTAATTTGCTTGACTTGTTGCTGTATTCCTAGGGGAAAATTGTGATTTGGCATTATTTAACCTCATCACTGCCTAGAGTGGTTCAGTCAGCTGCCACTCCCGGGTCAGGTGGGAAGCCGTGCTGATGCCGGTAAGACTGTCCCTCCTATCAGAAGGGCTGAGCTGCTACAGTGGAAGTCATGTGTGAGGGCAAGGTCACAGGGTCTCTGGCTGGTAACAGGATGGGGTTTCTGAGCACATCTTAACATTTGCCTAGTAACTTGCCCCCAGGGGGATCCGACTTTTCCAAATACTGTGATCAGTTTGTAAGAACTGAATCCAACAGGAACAAAGTAGGAATATTCTAAACAACTATTTAATTGCTGAGATTTGTTTAAAAAAAAAACTTCATGTTTTTTTCTGGAAAAATCCCCAAAACACAAAAACCAACAACAACCAAAAAAACCCAAAACCAAACCAAAACAAAAAACCAAGTGTGTATCTTATATTTTGCCACTATTTAAAAATGCCCTCTGGAGCCATTTATCACTTGAGTTCCAAAGTACACAGAGCACGTTGCTGGGTCTGCACTTGGGAGATCCTCCTACAGTGACCAGGAGCTGCGGGAACTGCCAGTCTGCACGCAAAACCCTTCGGGGAAGAATCACTTCCAAGTAAACAGCCAAAAAATGGACAGATGGATGAATGGGTGGAAGGACAGAGAGATGGGTGGATAGATGGCTAGAAGGGGAAGATGTATGCATGGAGGGATGGGAAGGAGAAAGGGGGACTGTAGTAACCATAGGACAGCCCCAGGCTGTGGCAAAGAACCTGGAGGTCCCTGACTCTTGCCCCTTCCATCATTTCTCTTTTGCTCCGAGAAAGTGCCTGACGGCGTGGGGGAGGCTCAGGTGTTAAGCATCCTGATGGGCATTGACTTCTGTGAGGAGGAAAATCGTGTTGTTGTCTCTCTGCTCACTGGAGGCTCCTGCAGAGAGTGGAGGCTTCTGAATGAGACTCATTCAGCTTCTCTTAAATTGTTTATGTCTGACCCAATGGGCTTGGCATTTTCAGGCGTATCATGTGATGCTGGCCGCTGTCGAAATGCCTCGCATTGATGAGAGTGGGTTACTGGGGAGGGGCCAGGACGTGGTGGCATTTTGTTGTGGCCGATGAGAGAGAATATGAAATGTTAAGATGTTTTTAGAGAGGGGAGGTTTTAGCTTGTTGCTGTAGTTAATCCTGGGTTCCTTGGCCAAGGAGACTGTGTGTGTGTGTGTGTGTGTGTGAGAGAGAGAGAGAGAGAGAGAAAGAGAGAGAATTCACAGTGGGTGGGGGCAGAGGCAGGCGGAGTGCTTAGAGGTCAGCGGCTCAATTGATGCAACGGCTGTTTCCTTCTGATGAGGCTGGGTGCCGGCTGGGGGGGGGTGGGGCGACCTTCCTGCACCCCAAGGGACAGATGGATCCCTGACCCCTGGACTGATGAAGAGCTGAGATTTCTGGTTCATGGAGCCGAGAACTGAAGGGCAAATAGCCCCGAAACGGTGATGTAGGTACTTGGGAACATCAAAAACAGATGTGTTCAGCGGTTCGAAGAAGCACAGCTCAGCTTTTTTTTTGGGACCAGAAGCAATGAAAACAATGCGTTTGTGAGGCATTCTTGAGTTTCAGTTGCCTTCCCTCCAGCCCCGTGAAGGCAGGAGAAAGACACCGATGTCCCCTTGCACAGGAATAAGGAGATTACAAGGATGGTGGTGACAGTGACGATGGGTTGTAGCTGCTCTTGGTCATGGGCTGCATTCCAGGGATTGTGCTAATAGCCACCATACCTCGTTGCATTTGTTCCTCAGGATAACTCTTCGATAGCTGGGACAGCTGAGGCTCAGAGAGAGTCTATTTCCTAATTTCTAACTTTACAAATACTAGTGCATCCTCACAACGACCCTGGGAGGTAGGTATCATTCTCAACTTACAGATGAGAAAACTGGGGCACAGAGAGGTTAGGTAACTCCCCTTAGGTCACACAGCTAGGAAGTGGCCATGGTAGGATTCGAACCCAGGATCTGAGCCGTTCAGGGCCACGAGGTCCTCCTCTGCCAGGAGCAGGTGGCAGACAGTAGCTGAATGTGGGGACTGATCTCAGCTGTGTGAGTACTAGAAGCGGCTGGCGACTGCCTCCCCACATCTCCCTTGCTCTCTGCCCATTCCCCAGGGAAGACAAGGACCCGGGCATCCCACGAGGGGCAGACTGGCCGTGGTAGCTGAGAGTGCTGTTGTGAGCCTTCTGGCCACTGGGGCTTGGAGCCTGGCTGTGGACGAAATGGTCTCAGGAGTGGCCATTCCTCCTATGTATCGGGGAGTGGTCAGAGACCCAGCTGTTCTGCAGAAGACCAGTGGCCAGCTGAACCTCGTGGAAGGTAGGGTCTTCAATTCCCTACCTTGGCGGGTGCTGTCGGCTGGGTCCCCGCCCTCTCGGAGCCAAGCTGTGCCACGCCTGGGGCAGTCGGGGGTAGCACTTTGTGTCCCTGTGGCGTTGGTGGCTTTGTTCCCATGGGGTGTCTCTGAGATCTGCCGAGACTGGCCATGGGGCTGCCCCCTTTGGCTCTGGATGGCTCACCTGGTGCCAGAAAAGGCCAGTGGGGGACCAGGGACCAAGTCTGGTTAACGTATGGAGTCCTCTTTGGACTCAGGGTTCTCTTGTCCTGCCATGGGCCTTGTTCATGGTCTCTAAGCCCAAGAGCATTCCAGAAGGGACCCGGTCTGTGCCCCTCCCCCAGGACCTGGCTCTGCAGGGTGCGTTGAGGCTAATGTCCCTGAGACAGCACATGGGGCCAGACTGCAGATGTCCCCAGAGGCCTCCTGAAGAATTGGATTTTGATCGTGGGGGTGACAAGGAGGTGGAGAAGTGCTTGGGTGGGTCTGGCGATGGCCAAACCTGGAAGAGCCAGGCTCGTCATGGCCAGGCTCTCAGCATTAGCTTCCTGGGGGCATCATAGCCGATGACCACAGACTGGGGGCTTCAAACAGTGGAAGCGCGTTCTGTCTCTGTCTGGAGGACAGAAGTCCTGTTATACGAAGGCATCGGCAGGTAGGACAGCACTGCCTCCAGAGGCTCTGGGCGAGGACCCTTCCTGCCTCTTCTGGCTTCTGGGGCTGTGTCTGCCTCTGTGTTCACGCGACCTTCTACTTTTCTCCCCCAGCTTCTCTGACTAGGAGCCTCGCCACTGGGCTCAGGGCCCAGCCACGTAATCAGCACGACCCCTCTGGAGACACTTAGCTTCAAATCGTAACTGCAAAGACCCCTTTTCCAAAAAGCTAACATTCACAGGTTCTGGGGGTTAGGATGTGGCCTTATTTTTGGGGAGCCACCATTCAGCCCATTACTCTCCCATGGACTCCCCTGGCGTGAAAACCAGGACTGGGAGTTTAACTCCAGGGCTTGCTTCAGTGTTCAGGGAGGACCGCCGAGGGCAGAGCAGAGAAATGTAGGAGTTTTTCTCTTCCCTTCGGTGTAAGGATTTAAAAAAAAAATTTTTTTTTAAATAATGGGTGTTGCTAGCACACAGACTTCAGTAACTGAGGCTGGATGTGGGGTTGCCTGCCGGCATCTCAGGTCAGTGACTTCCCTCTCGGGGTCCGCACTAACCCGTCTCCGCTGCTGGTAACCCCCTCTGATGCAGCAGACATCTTCCCTTTGACAGCGTTCCTGTCTCGTTAAGCGTTCTGTCTCGCGCCGGCTGTAGTGATTTCTAGAAACTTGCTTTCAGTGTCAATTAGCACATCTTCAGACGTGTAGGAGGGAGAGCTCGTTCTTGTGCCCTGGCCTCCGGGAGATGCTTTGGGGTTGCAGCTCTGGGAGGGACAGTGAGGGGGGCTTGCCAGGAACCCCAGATCCCTTGCCACCTCTTGTGGGGGTGGGAACGTGGTCTTGGCAAACCCCTGGCCAGAGAGGGGTTGGGAAGGAGAGCCAGGCTTTGCTCTCCCAGGCAGCCTGTCTGTCCACCCCACGCTGGAGCTAGTAGAGGGGACCGTGGGCGCTCGTGCAGGTGCATTTCTCAGAAAGCCTCATTTCTAACTGAGGTTAAGGCCGGGGGGACCGCGTTGCTTGCAAGTCCAAGGAGGGGGGCGGTTGATGGCAGGCATTCTCACCCGGTGTTCACGCCCAGGCAGGCGGCCCCAGTGAGCCGGCCCCAGACGCCCTTCCTGACCCTGGCTGCCGGCCTGGAACTGGGGCTTTGATACGTGCATCTTTGAAGATCCTTGGCTGCCCGAGCTCCTGTCCTCAGGCGATGTCCTCAGGCAGGTGCGTGCGCAGCCCTGCTTGCTGGGATGGGCTGGGTGTGCATCTGCTGTCCTGGTGTCGTCTTCCCTCGAGCGCTTGGCACATCCCCTTTGATTCTTTCTTGCTCTCTCCCTCCCTATCGAGGTAAAATCCATGTAATGGTAAATTAACCATTTTAAATGAGAAGTTCAGTGTTGTTTGATCTGTTCTTAGTGTTGTGCAAACATCATCTCTGTCTGGTTCCAAAGCAACTTGTCACCCCGAAGGAGACCTGGGACCCATTAAGCAGTCTTGTCCCTGTACCCCTTGTACCCCTGCCCCTCTCCCACCCCCTCCCCCAGTTCCTGGCAACTGCTCACCGGCCTTGCTTCTGGCTTGGGGGGCTTGCTGCTTCTGGACATTTTGTGTAAGTGACCACAGGGCGTGCTGCGACCGGCTCCTCTCACCGCGTGTGGTCTTTCCAGGCGCGCTCGCGGGCCACGAGGCATTGTGTGGCGCGTGTTCGACATCGGGGGTGGGAGACGCACGGAAAGACTGCAGCCCCGTGTCCGGGGGACTGGCGTCCACTGCCTGGCTTCTCTCCTGGAATTCTGAGCTCCCAGGGCATGGCTTCGGGAGTTTCTCTCCAGGCCTGTGTGTCCCTCAGGGGAAGGCCCATCCGCAGCCGCTGCCTCCTTCTGCTCCCAATGCGCCTTCGGAAACCTTTGCTTTGGGTTTTAGCTGCTTCTTGACAGGGGAAGGGGAGCCTTCCTGCTTCCACCACGTTCTCTCTGGCTGGGTGCGGCCCGGACATCCGTCTGCGGCCGGAGGCGAGCTCCTTGGTGAAAGCTGAGCCCCGGTTCGGTGCTGGCACCGCCGGCGGGATGAGCGGCTCTGTGGCTGGAGGGTGAGCCTGAGGAAACTGTCCTCCCAGGTTGGGCCCGTTGGAGGCGGCTGTTAGGAAGTGGAGCGCGCTCGCTGGCGCTCAAAGCTGCTCTAATGGCACCATTCTGGGCCCGAAAGGCTGCTTTGATGAGCCGGACGACCGGTTTCCAGCACTGCTCTGCTTTGCTTCCCAGTCCTTCTCGAGAGCCCCCACTGCCATGTCGGGCAAGTCCCGGCCCCTGCTCCCTCCGTCTCCGGAGGGCTCTGCCCTCATTGATTAAACAGCTGAAGACTCTCTCACCGGCACGTGACTTTCCAGGCTTTGCTGGACTGAACCCACTTCTGCTTGTGCTGAGTCAGTCCCCCACGCTGGGCGGTGTCCCTGGCAGGGCACTGGGAGCGCCCCAGCTCCGCCTGGGTAACGGGATGTCATCATTCTGCTCTCCACGAGCTGGGACGTGTCCCCAGGGCCTGGACAAGAGAAGCGATGGGTTCAGCGGGGTCCCTTCTGGGGCTCAGGCTGAGGAGGAGGAAGGGGGCTCGAGGTGCAGTTCTCGACCTGGTCACCTCCTCCTTCGGTACCTGGTGTCCCAAGGTCTTGGCATCAGCCCGGGAGAATCGTTAGGATGCTGGGCAGCCACAGAGGTAGAAATGCAGAGCCTCTGGCCCTGTAGTGCCCGAGCTCCCGTGGAGACTCTCGTCTGCAAGTCGGGAAGAGGGAGGGCCTGTCTGGGGCCTGGCCCGGTGCCCGGCTGGGGCCCCGCTCCACTCCATCATGCTGCTGGCAGCTGCCGCTGAAGCCGAATGGATGGGGGTAGAACAGCTGGAGAAATCTCAGCCCCAAGACGGTGGGAATAAAAATGCTTTTGGGTCTTGGGGAAAAATAGCTCAACGGTGTCCTCGCTCAGCTTACATTTCTCCCATTTTTCTTAGGGAGCTGTGGTGTGCCTGATTGCTTTGGATGGAGCCTGCTGATTGCTTGGAGAAGCCTTGACCCTTTTCTGGGGATGGGACTGGGGGCAGCGACGGGTGGAGAAGGTACATCAACACTCTAGAATCCTGCTAGAGACCGGCGGGCCTTGGACCCTCTCTGGCCAGGGGCAACCTCACTGCGCTTCTTGTCTTGGGAAGGGTGGGTGGGTCCCCCTCCCTGCCGAGGAGGCAGGGTGCCCCCTCCACTGGAGGGCCACGAAGTGGGAGCCTGTGCCTTTCTGCTGCCTGCGGAGCTGTCCGAGGGCTGTGTGGCCCCCTGCCCTCTCCCGGCCCACGCGGTCTACACCCCAGTGAGGCTGGCAAAGTTGATCACGTAAGGTGAATCCACGATCCACACTGCAAGTCCCCTTTTCCTCTTGCTTCTGCTTGACCTTCAGGCTAATGCCTTTTCTTTGTTTGCTTTCATTTTTCTATTAAAAAAAAATTTCCGATCTTCATGGATTTTATTTTCTTGACTCTGAGAAACTAAGCTTTTCTCTTGGAAGAAGAAATGAGATTGTGGATTCTTTCCTGTGTCCTAGTTATCTCTGCACGCATGCAATCTCGGCTTCCCGACACGGCTGGGCTCGGGAAGCATGCGGCCCACCTTACTTGGGTGGGGGGGTGGTGTGGAGCTGGTGGCGGGCATGCGATCCCGGGCTCACGCCGGCTCCAGTTCACTATGTTGAACACAAGCCTTGGACGCCCTTGATGTTCGCCAGCTCTGGATGTCCTGGAGGAGCAGCCTGGCCCCAGCCCTGGGGCATGTGGGGCCTTTCTCTTCAGCTGCTGCCACCAGCCAGGCTGACCAGACATGGGCCGGGGATCTCTGGCTCCTTCCCCCATCCCTGGCCTTGGATGAGAGCCCCGGCCTCAGGCTGTGGGGTTTGGCATTCTGAGTTCACTGCTGGGGACCTGAGCCCTGGGCACTGACCTTCCGCCAATGGGAAGCTGACCGGATGGTTCCTCCCCGTCCTCCTTGCTGTGGGACTATTGGGAGCACCTTTCTCACGGAGGACTTGCCCCAGGAGCACAAGAGCCAGGTTGACACCCCCGCCAAAGGACACGTGGGGCTCTGGGGCACACCGCAAATCGGCTGCAACCTGTGTGCGCCTCTGCCTCGCTTCACACTTCCTTGCCCCTCTTCTTCCCTTGCTGTGGCTGACCTGGATTTTTACCTGCCGGAGAAAGCCACCGCGCTTTAATCCTTGCCTCAGGCTTGAGGTGCTCAAAAACCCAGCTATGACCTCGTGTTTCTGCCTGGCTTGGGGTGGCGGGGGTTTGGCTTTCTTCCAGATTCTGCTGGTATCTGCTGATAGAAAACACCATTGTGGCTCACAGCAGTGCTCGAGGCTCCATGGAGAGTGAGCAGCTGTCTGTCTGTCTCCGTCTTCCTGCCGCAGACGGTCAGGACCCCCAGGAGTCTGGGCTGATGCATCAGGGGATAGAGGACCGTATTCCCGATGAGCAGCTGGGAAGAGAGGAGTTGTTTTGTGCACGTGTGTTTATGTGTGTGCACACATGTCTGTGTGTGCACATGTATACCCTCGCACGCTCAAGTGTGTGGGAATGCACGTGCGTGTGCCCGTGTGTGCACACGTGTGTACGAGTACCCGCACAGCAGCATGCATGCACACACGGGAGTGTGTCTGTGGACTCGAATATGACTGCACACCAGAGTGTGCGTGTGCACACGTATATTACACGCATTTGCGTGTGCACACACACATATGTGCGTGTGTATGTGTGTGCATGCATGAAATGGCCCGCCCTCCGAGGAGTCACTGGAAGGGACGCTTGTGTGCCCTGCATCACAGGAGCAGCACCAGCCCGCCTTGGCCCCGTGTGCCCCGTGTCCCTGGAGGGCCACCCCCGTGCTTGCTCTCGCCTCCGCTTGCTCCCTCCACTCCCCGTGATGGATTCTTCCACACATTTCTGATGACTCGCTCCTCCCGTCTAGCTTTAATTAGGTTCCATAAAACATCTCCTGCTGCGAGTTCTGGTTCAGTAATTACTATATCTTTCAGGTTCAAAGAAACCCGAATCTTTCCTTTTAGTAATTTAACAGAACATTTCACGCTTTAAGGGCTAAATGCCCTCCAGATTCTGCAGTCCTCTCCAAAGTAACTCCGAGAGGTATTGTCTTTATTATTGGGGAAGCCTGGTTTTCCTCTTGTGTCTCTCCCCAGTGCCTATTCAGGTGCTGCCTGGGGCCCCGGCCTCCTGTGCGGGAGACAGAGAGCCCAGTGGTCTGCTCCCGAAGCCAGCAGCCGAAACCCGGGGGAGACGGGCTGCCTGGGCCGGGGAGAGAGCCCCTGTTGCATGCACTCCCTCTCATTAAGATCATTTCCTCCCCTTCCTTTAATACTTGCTCCAAATACTCGTGCCGGCGGTGCTCACAACAGAATTCGCTAATGGGGAGACTTGAAGCTGTCCTGCTCGGGGCAAAATGGCCTGGCTTGTTCCTGCCCAGCAGCCCCCCAGCTCCCACGGTCTCCGAGGCCACCAGCCCACCCTGAGCAGCTCCCACCGCTGTCCTGGACCCGCGGAGCCGCTCCCTGGGGTCCCGCTGCCTCTGCGTCTCCCCAGCAGCGCCTCTCGTGTGGGCGAGGTCCACCTTTTGAAAATACAAGTTTGAAGAATTAAGATCTAGTCTCTCAGCAACTTTAAAGTTCATAATCGCTTATTGTGGACTGTATTCACTCTGCCGTGTGTGGGATCTCCAGAACTTCTCTATTCCGCCAGTGGCGAGTCTGTGCCCTTAAACAGCAGAGAATTATGTGACGGGACAGACGTCAGTAATCACACGGCAGTGAATACATGTCTCAGCCCGGGAGCTGTGCACAAACGTGCACAATGTTACGTAAGTCGATTGTACTCAGTAACAATGGCTACATTAAAGAAACGAAGAAAGTCTAAGTTGGAGCACGGGACCTTGCCGTGCTCTGAAGCAGACGGTCTCCTGTTCTTGGGAGGGATGTCCTGCCCTTTCTGTGGCTCCGTGCTCACCCCTGTGCCTTTGGGCGGTGGGGCTGGGGCTGCCTCTCTGGTGGGGGGAGCCTGTTGGGGCAGCACCCCGTCCTGCCACTGACCTTTGCGCTTGGTGGGGAGCCGGGTCTGCCCGATTCCAGAACCCATTCCGTACACGACCTCATTCCGCTCTGCTTTTTATGGTAGCGAGGGTGACAGTTCTGTTCTCCCCTGCCTGCCCCTTTGTCTTGTTTTCGGTTGGTCTGGAACTCAGCCAGGCAGAGCGGGTGTTATTTCTTGGCCCTTCTTGGGCCCAAGTCCCCCGCCGTGTGTACCTGGGTCCCTCCTGCTCTAACCACCTTCGTTCCTGCCCACAATCTAGATCCTAGCTCCCTCTGGTCATTTCTCCCTCCTAATGCCTCCCCTCTGGCCTTCAAGGCAATGGTTGTGGTCGTAATGGTTGACATATTTGGGTGTTTTTGTATTTATTTATTCATTTTTAATTTTTTAATTGAAATTCAATCAATTAACCTATAAGGTACTGTTAGTTTCAGAGGGAGAGCTTAGTGACTCATGAGTTCTATGTAACACCCAGCGCTCATCATATCACGTGCCCTCCCCAATGCCCATCCCCCAGTTACCCCATATTGCCGCCCCCCTCCCCTCCAGCAACCCTCAGCTTGTTCCCTATGGTTCAGAGTCTCTTATGGCTGGTCTCCCTCTCCGATTATGTCTTGTTTAATTTTTCCCTCCCTTCCTCTCTGTTCCTCTGTTTTTGTTCAAGGGCTGTCTCCCCACCGGGCCACGTGCGCAGTGGGAACAAGGATGCCTGGGAGCTGTCAGTCTGGGGAGGAGGGTAGAGCATAAATAACGATTAAAGGGACAGTCACCTGTCCTGAGGGGGCCACGTAGGGGCGGGTGAGGGGCAGTTGGGAAACTCACCTGGTCTCCTCTCCACTCCAGCTGCCTCATCCGTGAAATGAAGATCCAAACAGTAGGTGATTAAGTCACAAGATCTCACTTCATCCCCGAGGTCAGTGTGCTTTTGGTCCTTTCCCTGCCCACCGTTATTGTGACTAGGTTAGTACCAGGCGTTGGCACAAACATTTGAGAAGGCCTGGCTAAGGGGTCCCCCCCACCCCCGGGGAGGGAGGATAGAAGGAAAGTTCCTGCAAGGACATCCATGTATCGAAGCCGCGTGGGAGGGGTAGTGGCCTTACTCTGGCATCCTACGGACCGGAATATTCTGTAACAGTCTGACAGGCCCTTGACCCCCAGCTTGGCGCCTTCCAGCAGGAGGGGGATACCGCTGCTGTCCTTGGGGCCTCCCAGAGGACCCAGAGATGGAACAGGGGAGTGAACCCAGTGGAAGGCCAAGTTGGGGGGGACCAGTGGGGGTGAGGCTGTCCTGTACTCCCCCACCGCCTGCCATTATGGCAGGTTTGGGGCTCAAAGCCAGCTTCTGCTACCTTGCTAATGGCTCGATTCCCATAGTCTTGTATGGAGGGGAACAGTGACAGCTCGAGAGGGGGGGCGGTCTGGGGTTCTTCTGAGTCTTCTCTTCCCTCTGGGAGCAGGGGAAGGGAGGCTGGGAGTGAGCTCCCTCTGCCCAGCAGAGCCAGGAATGGGGCCAGAGAGAATGATTTTCTTATTATTTGCTTACAGCGGATGGTCTGTCCGCGTCTCGGGCCACCAGCTCCGGGAAGGTGGGGACTTAGTCTGTCCGTTTGCACCATGCCTATAGTCAGTGCCTCCCGGGACTCGGTATTTATCGGACAATGGCGTGAGAGCGGAGGCTTAGATTTTGAGTGGAAGCCTGAGTCCCTAGCTCTCCCTCCTCCTGGACGGCTCCTATTGGACCCACCCACTGTGCCCTTTGCGGATACCCTTCCTGCCTCCTGCCCCTTTGCTTCTGACTCATTCCAACCCTTGTTTGCTCGCGGCTGCAAATGTGCACATGCAGCAGAGAACTAATCCATAGGTCTGGGCTGTCCACACACTGCACATTCCCAAGGAAGGTCTGGACCTTGCCTGGCTCCTGGGAGTCACCTCCAACCTCTGGAATGGCCTGCCTGTCAGGAGTGCCTTTGTTTACCTGAAGCCTTGGGTCACACTGGACAGTCTGGCGATGTGACTTATGGTGGGGGTCTTGGGCCACCTGGTGTGAATTTGACCTCCGCAGGGGCTAGAGGATGAAGGTCAGCCACACAGTCCATCAGCCATGCCTGGGCGACCACCCCAGCGAGAACCCAGGCACCAAGGCTTGGTTGAGCTTCCCTGGTTCACAACAATCTGTCCGTGTTGGCGCTCATCGTTTCTGGAGAAGTGGGTACTGTCCACACGTCTCCATGGGACAAGACAACGGAAGCTCGTGCCTGGTCTCTCCTGGACTCTGTCCCATGGACCCATTCTCTTTGCTGACTTCAGTCTCTAGCCTTCACTCCAGCAGGCTGTCACCATGACCGTCAAGGCTGTTCTGAGTTCTGTGAGTCCTTATAGCAAATTTCTGAAACCAAGGGTGACTCGGGGGACCCTCCAACACACCACGACTCTGCAGGGTGGATAGAACCAACATAGAGTTCTCAAAACTTTAAATTTTGATGGAATCTAACTTTATGCCCGAGTTGCAAGAATAGTATAAGGAATTCTTGTGTTCTCCACCCAAAAGCAACCACTATTCCCATGTCCCCCGATTTGCCTTACCGTTCTCTTTCTCGGTATATGTATTCAGATTAACTCCCTGTCCCATAATGGGCTTTGTGCCTGTTCTTTGTCATTGTGCCAGACCAGCGAGGGGCACACTGTGCGTTTCGTTCTAACCCTCTTCCGCTCCTTCCATCTGAACTTGCTCCGCAGCCTTCCTCTGGGAACGCAGACCTTGGCGTCTTGAAAGGATGCGATTTGGGGACATCTCTTATTTCCAGGTCTGTATCATTTCTCCACCTTTGGATCCGGGTTATGCGTTCTGGGCAGGTAGACTCCGAAGGCGGCATTATGTCCTTGCCAGCCCAGCGCACCAGGTGGGGCGCAGGGGGCCTCAGTGACCGAGCACCGGTGGCTCGGTGTCAGCTGTGTCCACCGGGGCTCTTGGTTTGCTGGGAGTTACTCGTTTCCTTCTGTAATTCCTAGGTCATCTGTGCAGAGATGCTTGGAGGCGAGGCAAAAATTGTGCCCCTAAACAGACCTTTACAACCATGTCACTGCGGCATCACTGCGGCAGGATGGTTCCGATTTCAGCATTCCCTGTAGACTTACGGATAGACATTCTGCAAGGAAGAACTTTCCTCCCACCTGCAATAATTTATTAAAATTATCATATTAGTATTTGTTGAATTTATTTATTCCATCCGTTCCATTTTTACTTTTAAATTTATTTACTCACTCATTGATTTATGTGTGAAGGGACTCACGGCTTCCTGTTTCCGCAGTGGGCTCTAATCCGTTACTCTCACTAGTGTTCTACGGCGATTGCCCCAGGTGTGGTTCAGGGGAGCCCTTCTCGCTGGCTGCTGGGTCCTTCAGGAGCTCTGATCATTCTCGGAGCATTGGCCTCTCTCCCGCAGGCTCACCTTGCATCACCTTGCCACCGGGAGCCCTGGTGACACTTTCTCCTTTGGGTTGTCAGATGCCAATCCCGTTTCAGGGCCCCAGGGAGAAGGGTGCTTGCGGCGGGATCCTCAGGGGCTGCTGTGGGGGCCTCCCACATGGCCCATGTTTGTGGAGGGGTGACTGGGGGTTTCATCCTTTGGAGATGGAGGTGTTTCCTACTTTCAGGCTCAGAGCGTGGTTAGGACCAGTCTCTCTCTGATGAAGATGCCTCATGAAATGGGGAAGCAAACACACTGTTGGCCACACACACCAATGCCTGACTTAAACCTTTCTCACGGCGTGGGAAGCTGGATGCACAGATGTCGTCAAGATTTTTCAAATATGTGCTAGCCATGCGTTTCCAACGTGGTGGGCACTCACCCCATGCAGGCTCCAGATATCCCTAGAGCGTCTCCTACCAAGGAGAAGCTCAGCAAACATCTGCTGATCTTTTCAGCCTGCGTTTGTGTACATGCGTGTGCCTGTGTGTGTGAATGCCTTTTTTGCAATATGCGTGCAAGCATGTGTGCATACACAGATGTATGTGGGGGAATGTGTGTGTCCCCGTACATGTGAGCACATATATGTGTCTGTATATAGATGTAAGAATATATGCATGCTTTTGCATACACATGTGTGCCCGTGTGTGTGTGTGTGTGTGTGTGAGAGAGAGAGAGAGAGAGAGGATGTGTGTTTGCATGTGTGTCTGTGTAGGTTGTTGCACGAAGGTCTCACTAAACATTCGTCAAGAAGGCTCACATCCAGGCTGCTCTGAAGAACTCTTCTGTCTGTCCCAACCCACCCAGCAAGAACAGTAATTATTTATTAAGATTAGAAAACAAGAGAATCCTTTCTGCTTAGGGAGACGTCAAGAATAGGCAGAGATATATTTAAAAGAATGAATGACTTGGGAGAAAAGAATGTGTTTGGTGATGACAACTTTCACACCGTGTTCAGAGAATCTGGCCTCTTGCCTACCTGCCATTCCTTGCATTGGAGAGTGAGCCTCCATCATTAGGGGCATTTGAGTCCCAAGGAGCCCCCCGCCCGCCCCGTAGGTTGGACAGGCTGACCCCTAGGATTTCTTACAACTTGGCGGAAGAACAGCTTGCTCAGACAAGAGTGCAGCCCTGGGAGGAGAGGGGCCTGGCATGCTAGTCCCCACCTGGAGGTCCCAAGAAAAGACTTTAATGCTACTTCTCACTAAAGCAGAAGTGACTGATTAAGCTCAAAATGTGTCACTTCCAAAGTTGCATTTTCCTTTTCTTCCTCCTCTTCCTTTAATGTTTGCTGAGTCATCCCGTGTGCCATGCTCAATGTCAGATACCTTTGTGACTTCTCATTAAATTTTCACAACATCCTTGGGGTGTGTGTGTATTTTATCCCTCTTTTTTATAAGCAAGGCCATTGAGGCTCAGAGAGGTCAGTGATTTCTTTAGAATTTTCTCCACCAGGGGCACCTGGGTGGCTCAGTGGGTTAAGCCTCTGCCTTTGGCTTGGGTCATGGTCTCGGGGTCCTGGGATAGAACTCTGCATCGGGCTCTCTGCTCAGTGAGGAGCCTGTTTCCCCCTCTCCCTCTGCCTGCCTCTCTGCCTACTTGTGATCTCTGTCTGTCAAATAAATAAATAAATAAATAAATCTTTTAAAAAAATTAAAAAAAAAAAAAAAGGAATTTTCTCCACCAGAGACTGCCAGCCTAAATTCCATACCAGCCCCGCCTGGAACTAAAGAGCAAGGTGTGGGTGCTTCTTCACCTTAGTTTACAGGCCTGAGACTTTCAGCTATGGTGAGCTAGCAGCACTTGATCTTCCCTCTCTCCCACTTCTTCCTGGAACATCCTCCCATGCTCCCACCCCAGGGCCTTTGCATCTGCTGTTCCCAGTGTTGGTGTGGCTCTCTCCATCCCCTCCTTCAGGTATGTGTGATCTCCTGTCAGCCCTTCCCGACCACCAAGTTCTTTGGTCCTGCCCTCCTTACAGAATTACCATCTGACATCCAAATACTTAATTACCAACTATTCTCTGCCTCTCCAGCTACCGCATATGCTGTTTGAAGGCCAGTGTTTTGACTGTTTTCTTCATGGCCAGACTGGATTCTGAATGAACTGGGCCAGCACCAGAGACAGGCAGGGCTGTGTCTGCTTGGCAATCTGGGCTCCCCGGGATCGTGTGGGGTGTGGCCTGCTGGTCTCCCCGCTGTGTAGAGGCTCCCCTCTGTGAGCCTCTGGCTCACACCTGCTCACAGGTGTTAACACCTCCGCACCTCTCAGAAATTTCCAGGGGCTTCTGATGCTTATTCATTCAGCTGCTGAAAGGGTGGTCCTCCAACAGTTACCGGTTTGGACAAGAAAAGTTCAGAAATTGAGAGAAAGGGTTTAGAAATCCTGGTGGTCATCTGCAGGCTAATTTTGTGTCTGAAATGTAATAAAAAAGTTGTGGCTTGTATCTTGCATCTTTCACTTCACTTTTCTAGTCATTCTTTTTTTTTAAATTTTTACTTATTTATTTGACAGAGATCACAAGTAAGGCAGAGAGGCAGACAGAGGGAGAGCGGGAAGCAGGCACCCTGCCGAGCAGAGAGCCTGACATGGGGCTCGATCCAGGACCCTGAGATCATGACCTGAGCCGAAGGCAGAGGCTAAACCCACTGAGCCACCCAGGCGCCCCTCTAGTCATTCATTTTTACTGCATTTTTCAAAAGTACTGGTTCACCATGAATAGGAAATTTAAAAAAATGTGTCCTTCCCCACAGATAGTTGAAAAGTCTGCCTTAGGGAGCAACTTACTAATGAGGGACCACATTCAGGAAAAGTCCCTGGTTGTAGAATGTGGCCTTGGTGAGGTGCCGAGGAGAACAAGGGCAAAGGGGGTGAGTCAGAGAGGACGCGTGTCACCAGCGACTGCCATAGGGATTGGCCCCTCAGACCTGGAGGATAGATTTGGGGAAGGTACGATTGTGGGTCTTCCAATATCTGAACGGCTATCGTGGGTGGGAATATTCTCCGTAGCTCCCATTGATAGGATTAGAATTTTGCCTACATCAGAGACTCAGAAATATTCACAGAATTCATCTACCTTTCAACCTCTGTCATCCACCAGCCCATCCATGCATCCATCCTCCATTCATCTATCTGTCCTCCGCCCACCCATCCAACCACCCATCCATCCATCTCAATTCATCCATCCATCCATTATCCATCCTCCATTTGTCCATCCACCCACCCAACCAACCAACCACCCACCCATCCATCTATCCACCCACCCATCCATCCCCTACCCACCATTCATCCTCCATCATCTACCCACCCATCCACCCATGCATCCATCCATCCTCCAGTCATCCATCCACCCTCCATCCACTCATCCATCCATCCTCTAGTCACCCATCTGCCCAGCATCCACCCAGCCATCCATCCTCTACCCATCATTCATCCTCCAGCATCCATCCACCCATCTATCCATCCATCCATCCTTCCATCCATCCTCCACTCATCCATCCACCACTTATCCATCTGCCAATTATCCATCTGTCCATCCATCCATGCATCCTCCATCTGTCCATCTGCCCATCCACCCATCTACCCATTTATCCACTGATCACATATTTATTAAGCACCCCTTATGCTGATTATTATGAAAGCCGCTGTTCTGGGTGGTGAGGATACAATAATAAGCAAAGAAAACCACTCCTTGCTCTCATGGAGCGGATGTCCCGGAGGCGGAGGAAGATAACTAAGCCAAGTCATCACAGACAACATTCCCAGATTGTGCCGAGAGCTATGGAGGAGTGGCAAGGGTGGTGCTTGGAAAGTGGGATGGGAAGGCCTTATCTTAAATTCCTGTATCCATTACCGGTGTAATGAGGTCACATGTGCTCACTGGAGAGTGAACACGGAGCCGCAGCAGGAAGAATGCCATCTGGAATCTCTTAACAAGGTGGCGGTGGCATTTGGGTCTTCCCACTTTTTTTGAGGGAGGATGCGGTAGTTTCCAGCCATGACTGCAAAGGCTTTGGCCCTCTTTCCCGTGAGAGAGGGTCAACGTCTAGCCCTTGAGTCTGGGCAGGTCTTTGTGACCTCAGCCCCTCCACTGAGGGAGGGTGGCGACGGTGATCCTGAGACTCCTGGGTTGTCATGAAAGGCCACACAGTGTCAGATTCATTCTAGGCTGCACGGACCTATTTGCCTCACACTTGAAGAATCTTTGTTTTTCTTGGTCCTGCAAGTAAATGAAGCTGCGCTGTCTCTGGAGAGACAGCACTGTTGCTCTCGAAGGAGACTGTCAAAGAATCTCCAGTCCTTGGGCCAGCAAGTCAGTCCTTTCTTCTAGAAATTTCTTTGCCTCTCTTTAGAAGGACGTATCAGGTGGCCTCAGTAGGCATCCGCAGCTGCACTGACAGACGGTCTTTCGGGGTAGCTCCCTCCCCCAAACAGTCCCTCATGGTTCGTGACAAAGCGACAGGGAAAACCTCTGCATCGTAATTGGAAGGATTGGAATGTCAGGGCTTCTTCCTCGTTTCTGGCAGAGGCAGGATTGGAACTGGTCCAGGGTTCCCATCATTAGAGCCCAAAGTTCTGTCTTCAGTTTCATCCAAATGGCAGAGTGGTTGCGGGGTGATTTATTTTTCAGCTTTACTGAGTTAAGTAGACCTACAACATCGCGTAAGGTTAGTGTGTACGATGTGTCACCTGGATACACAGGCTAAATATTGCAAAACGCACTCACACCTCCGTCCCTTCACATAATTACTATTTGTGTGTGTGTGGTGAGGACGTTTGAGATCTACTCGCATCAGCGAGTATTGTATCGTATGATACAATAGTACTGGCTATAATCACACGCTGTGCATTAGATCCCCACAACTCGTTAATCGTGTAACTGGAAGTTTCTCTCCCTTGACAAGTATCTTCCCATTCCCCCACCCCCACTGCCCAGTAACCAAGACCTTATTGTCTTTTTCTCTGAGTTTGGCTTTTTTTTTTTAATAGATTCCACATATAAGTGATACCATACAGTATTTATCTTTCTTTGTCTGTCTTACTTTACTTAGCACGATGCCCTTAAATTCAATCCAAATTGTCCAAAATGGCAAGCTCTTCTTCTTTGTCGTGCCTGCATAGTATTCCATTGGGTACATATGACACCTTTATTCATTCATCTATTGACAGATACTGTGCTTGGGTCCGTGTCTTGGTTATTGTGAATAACCTTCAACGAACACGGGAGCACACATATGTCTCGGAGATCCCGATGTCCATTCCTGTGGGCACGTATTCCCACAAATGATAGTTTTATTTGTAATTTTTTTAGAAAATTTTATACTGTTTTCCACCGTAGCTGTGGCTGGTGTCCTGACTTCATCATCAAGGGTTCTCACTACATCGTTGCTCATGGGTCTGGCGGAGATAGACACGTCCCCAGCCCCGGCCGGACACCTGGCAGGAAGAGCGTGACATCATGGCTCATGGGGTCAATCGATCAGAATTCAGACTCTAACTTGGCTGCTTACTAGCTGTTACCTGACCTCCCTGAGCTGCCCTTTCCTTGTCTGAGGACGGGGATAAAAACAGAACCTACCACATCAGGGGCTGATGTGAAAATGCAGTAGGGTCATGTAAGTAAACTCCTCAGCATGGTGCCTGGTACAAATGAACGCTGGATAGTTCTTCTGGAGCACATCAGGTGAAGTCGTGCACGTGGGCAGCGGCTCTGGTACCAACCAGCCAATGCTCACCGCTCGGGTATTAGGCTGATTTCCAGGTTAGCTCTCCTCGTTGTGACTGCTGCTGCTTTCTCCATCCACGGTGTCCTCACGTGCCTCGCACAGCACGTTGCTCCCCAGTGATACCCCGTAACTAAAAATAAAGTAATAGGACTCCCCGTACTGGAGAGCCATTGTAAAGACCAGAAGATAAAGTGACCTCCTCTCTCTTTTCCTCCTGTAAGAGCACTGTTGAAGAATCGCGGGTGGTAAGTTGGTGGCAGTAGCCCTCCGGCTTTGGTCTTTCTCGAAGTTGTGAGGCTGTTCCGGCTGCCTTGCATTTCCATGTGCTTCTGGAATCAGCGGGTCAATTTCTGCATAAACCTCGCTGGGATTTTGATTGGGATTGTGTGGAGTCCGTAAGTGAGATGTGATTTCCTCTTTTCTGAGATTCTTTTTGAAGAACAAATAAGCAAACTTATCCAGCATACAGGCCTTCCTGGGATGTGAGATCTCAGGGCCCCGTGACTCAGTTTACTTGGCTGGCTTCATGTGGTGCTTCTGGAGGTCATCCTAAATAAGAGCCATGAATGGAAAGAGAACCAGCTAGCTGTGGGATTGGCGCTGCCCGAAGCATTCTGGCTGCAAGCCGCCCACAAAATGCTCAGCCGATTGGCCGACCGAGAATGACCACATTCTCCAGATGAAGACACAGAGGAACGAGGGCCGTGTGAGCTGCCCTAGACCCACGGCGGCCATGTGGCGGCACTCACACCCTCTGCACATGGTCGCAGCCCGCGTCTTGGGTTCCGCCAGGCCAACCAAACTCTCAATATGATTTGAATCTGCGTCCCAGTTTGGGCATGGAAACTAACAGATAAATAGAAACAATGATATTTTCACAGACTCCAAGGCAAGACACACAGAAGATGATTAAACGAAGAAGCCACGGGTGCCTGGGTGGCTCCGTCGGTGAAGCATCTGTCTTCAGCTCAGGGCACGATCTCAGGGTCCTGGGATAGAGCCCCAGGTCAGGCTCCCCCCTAAGCAGCCTGCTTCTCCCTCTCCCTCTGCTGCTGCTGTCACTCATGTTTTCTCTTGCTTGCTTTCTCTCAAATAAGTAAATAAAATCTTTAAAAAAACCCTTCCAAAACCTAGAAACCACATGACCCAGCAGTTCTATTTTTAGGTACAAGAGAAAGGTGGGCACACGTGCAGCAGAAACATGCAGATGAAGGTTCGAGGCTGCAGACGTGCAGACACGCAGAACGCAGACATGCAGACGCACAGCGGCAGGAGGTGGGAGCAACTCGAATGTGCATCCGAGGTGAGCGGACAAACGCGATGTGGTCCATCCATACAATGGGATTCTCTTTGTCCATACAGAGGGTGAGGTGCTAACACAGGCTACAGTGCGGACACACCTTGAGAAACCAGACACACGATGTCACAATTGTGTGGTTCTGCCTCTGCGTTTAGAACAGGCGCATCCACGGAATCCGAAGGTAGGTGAGTTGTTGCGGGGACTGGGGGAGGTGGGAGATGGCCGTGATGGCCGAGGGGTGTGGAGTGTCCTTCTGGGGCTAAAATTGGGCGTGGTGATGGTTGCACAGGTCTGTGCACATACTACTCCCCTCCCTGGCCCCGCATCGTGTACTTTAAATGAGTGAATTTATGCTACGTGGATTATATCTCAATAAAGCTGTTTAAACAACAACAACAGCAACAAGAATACCCAAGTCCTTCCGTGGTGAAATAAAGTTTGGCTGAGGTGTCTTCTTTCTTTTTATTTTTTTACTTTTTTAGAGCGAGAGAGAGCACGTGTGCATGTGTGTGTGGGCATGAGCAGGGGTGGGGGAGGGGCAGAAGGAGAGAGAATCTCAAGCAGGCTCCAAGCTCGGCCCAGAGCCCAGTGCGGGGCTCAGTCTCACACGAACCTGAGATCAGGACCTGAGCCGAAATCAAGGGTCTGACACTTAACTGACTGAACCACCCAGGCGCCCCTGCCCTGAGGTGTTTTCTAAGAGAGGCTCCCCCATCCTGGGTCCCCCCCCAACCATGGCCTTTGTGACGTGACTTCACAGTGTCCTGGATGCCTTGGTCCTCCTCTGTGGCACTGTCACTGCCCCTGCGAGCCCCGCGGACACTCAGCCCTGGCTCTGTCTCCCGGTCACCACTGACCCACCCTCTGGGTCCTCCCCATGGGGCCACTCGCTCTGAGACGCCGTTTGGCCTCAAGTTCCTCCACATCCACCAATAGGATTTCCCTGGGGATGGGGCTCTGTCTCCTCTCCATCCCTCGGTGTCTGGAAGAGCGCCTCACACACAGTAGGCGCTCAATACATGTTATTAGATGAACGAAGAACACATGTATTATCTTGTCTAGCAGTGTTATTAATGAGATGGGAGAGTCCTGGAAACCTAGCTCCTTAATGCAAAAAAAAAAAAAAAAAAAAGGAAAAAAGGGAAAGTGAACAATCCAGTGGCATTTGGTACACTCACAATTTTGTGCAACCAGCACCTTGATCTGGTTCCCAAACGTGTTCATCCCCCCAGAGGAGACCTGGGACCCACTGGCAGTCATTTCCTAGTCCCCTGCCCCGGCCCCTGGCAGACCCCGATCTTCAGTCTGTCTCTGTGGATCTGCCTGTTCGGCACATTTCACACAAACAGAATCAGACTGTAGTGACCGTTCCTTCCTTTTCATGGCTGCATAATATTCCACAGTGTGCCCAAGCCACACATCGTCCATGCATTCCTATGTCCCCAGACACTAGGGTCATTTTAAGGCACAGATTTCTAATGTGCAAAGATCTAGCACTGGGTGTGGGCGGTGGGCTTCGAAACCCGCTTTCCCTATGACTTTCTCTCTGGCCTCAGCTCACCCGGGGCCTCAGCTGTAGGTCACGGCTGGGGTTTAGATGCAGGATGCTGGGGCTTCTTCATTCCCTGATTTCTAGCATTCTCGTGCCTCTGTGTGAGAAAGGCAGGGGAGGCTTCACAAGTAGCAAGCCAGAGGTGTTGATCAGTATTTGGAACCTTTTTAGCTTAGTCTCAACATCACCTTCATTAAGACAGAAGATGTTTTAAAAACCAGACGTGAGCCTGGCAGGGTAGGGGCAGGGCGGGGTCCCTCCTGCAGGAGGTGTCCATCCTGCAGCGAGCCATCAGTCTGCTGCCTTGTCCCAGCAGGGGGCCGAGCCACCAGATCCTCCTCCCAGGCTGCATCACCCCCTGCCCCCCGCCGCCCCTGGCCATCTCCAAGGCAGTGCAAGGAGCAGAGTCCTTCCTGCTGGAGTTGTGACTGATAAACAATCTCAGCCAAGGTCGCCGGAGTCCACATTTCAGATTCAAGGACATGAGAGCAGGTGGAATAAGGGTGGACACAGGAGTGGGGAGCCGGGGCCTTCCAGGAGGCCAGAGAGCCCAGCACGTGGTCCCAACTGTCTGGGGGCCCTGCTGGCCCCTCCCCTTCCCAGGCCCTGCTCACAGCCTCCTCCTTCAGGAAGCCAGTCTCAATCCCTCTTTGGCAATAAGGACCAAATCCAGGCTGACTTGACGCCGCAGGCAGGGACATTGAGCAAAATGCTGTGTGATCCCATTACAGACACATGATAAACCGTCCTGACCTGCAGGTCACTCCTGCTCGCGTGTGTGATGTCTGCAGGAAGTCCCGGTTCCATCTGTGTGTGGGAACATTAAGGTCTGCACTGGTGACTGGCAAACCTCAGTGCCCGGAGAGGACAGAGCTGTCTGGCCCTGGTTGCGGTGGGGACTGGACTGGCCCCCTCCCCCACTGTCCTGACCCCCCCAGCCCCATCCTCATCCAAGGGATAATCCCTTCCTCTGCCTCTCTGGAGAGCTGCTGGGAGGGTCACATGCCGTGGGACTGTGGGTGTGCCTGCCTACTGGGGACCCCACCTGAGTCCCATGAGATCTCTTACCAGCTGTGAGCAGGAGTTTCTAATCACCTTCTCCTTGGAAAGAGTAAAGAGAAGAGACGGTCTTACTGAAGGTCATGAAGACTTCAGCGTCTCCTGGAGCCTGGGTGATAAGTCACTTACGTGACAATGGTGAAGGAATTATAATGATGCAGTTAAGGTCCCAAAAGCAGACTTTGAGATTTTCCTGGGTGGGCCTCACCCAATCAGGCAAGTCCTTAAAAGGGACCTGTCCTTTCTGAAGTCAGAGGTTCTCCTGGCCTCTGAGAAGCAAAGTGCCATGGGTGAGAAGGTCAGGTGGTGAGGACCTGAGGGTGGTCTGGAGGCACAGAGAGTGGTGTGGGCACCTCAGTCCCATGAGAGGTAGGAACTGGGTTCTGCCAACAACCTGAAGGGGGTTGGAAGAGGACCCCAGCCTCCAAGTGAGAATGTGGACAGCTGACACCTTGATCGCAGCCTCTGGGACCCTGAGCGGAGGCTCCAGCTTCCCTGCGCCCAGACACCTGTGAGATGACAGACGTCTTGTTTTCAGTGTGTAGAAATTTGTTATGTAGCAACAGAAAACTATAGCGTGATGTCAGTTACCTTGTCTCACTTAGAAGACGGAACCAGCTACAGTCAGCTTTGACTTCATTTACTTGTTTGTTTCAGCAGGAGTCTTAGTTTAGGGCTTGAATAATTTCTTCTCTCTGCACCCCTCTCCCCTTTAAAGTCTTATTCTTAAAGGATGGAAGCCGATCTCCTGAGTCCTAGCTCTGGGCTTTTCCTGGGCTGTCAGCAGCTCATCCTCTCCTGTGCACGTGAATCTTGTGGCTCTGAGGCCTTGGACACGCTTGAAGGGAACCAAAGACCAGCACCTGTCACTGTCCCTCCTGGGAGATTCATCAGCAAGTCCATGAATTCAGGTTCTGCCCGACTTGCAGCCGCTGGCAAGGTTGGTCTCTTGTTTTAAATAAGATGGACTTTGGCTAAGGCTGGTAACATTCAGGGGTAAGTGAAAATTTGAGTTTGCACATAGCGTGTTTGGAATTCATGAGCTTTGCGAGTTGACATTGAGGACTGGGCTGGCCGACATCTCCTGTGGTTGGGCCAGCCCCGCCTTGGTGTCTCTCCTCAGCCCCTGCAGCAGCATGGGGACTCCATGGAGGGAGGATGGAAGGACCGTGCTGCTCAGGCTGGCTTGTCTCGGGAAGCAGGTCAGGGACCAGCGCAACCTCAACCGTGGCCAAGGCTGCAGCCCCATGGCCAAGGCTGCAGCCCCATCTCCCTTCTGTTTCTGCTTCTTTCTCTTTCCCTTCTTTACTTCATGTTTCAGGCTGAGCCTCGTGGATCGGGGGTACTGTCTGGAGAGGGGGCGGGGGCTCCACCTTGTGCACAGCTGTATGGACAGGACAGTGTTTGTTCTACCTCCCTGGTGGCTGCCCACCCAGGCTGCTGAGGGCTCGAGGGTCCATCACGGTCAGCACGCCCTTGACTGTGCCTGCCCCCACAGTCGGCCGACCCAGAGTGGACCACTGGCTAACTGTGTGTGATGTTCAGCCCCTACCATGGTCCGGGCCGCCGTTGTGCTGGGATCTGCTTCAGTGCGGGGGGAGGGGGAGGGTTCCGCTTGAACCAAATTCATGGAAGCTCGTGTTCCTGGGAAAAGACCTGCCTCCGGCGGGTGGTTACTACAGGCGGAGAGCCTCGCTGTTGGTGCACGAGTCAGCCTTCCCTCTGCCCGGACTGCCTTGCTCCCGGGGTTGGTGAGAGGGGCTCTCCTGCACCCAGGGGGCAGCTCCCGCCTGTCTGGAAAGCACTGTTGGCGCGATCCAGTGTTTCCACGGCCTCCCTTAATGGATTCTTTCAAGATTAAAGCGTCCGCGATCAGATGCGGAATCTTTACACGGCATGAGCCAGTCTATTAAGCATTCTCAATCACGGCCAGACGGGGAGCTTCTAGGTTGAATAACAGCTCAACAAAAAGTACGATCGACAAGTTGCCAAAAGTAAAACACCAGCCTCGGTATGGGAAGTGACACCGATCTCAAGCAGACGTTGTCAGGATATAATAAAGTTGAGATGGAGGACGCGGGGGCGGACGGTGGGTGCGCGTCCCTGCTCCTGCCTGGCACGGGGATCAAGAGGCGCGGGGCCATCCATCTCTCTTCCGGTCCTGCAGACGGAGCATGAAGGATGGCCAGGGAGGCAATGAGTAAACATCACATCCTTCACATCCCGAGAGCTCGGGCCTCCCTCCACTCTGCCCGAGACACCGCTGAAGACAGATTACCTGGCGGGGAGGCGGGCGGGCATCCCTGCACTTGCACCCGCGGGTGCCACCAGAGGCTCTTCGGGAAATGGCAGGACGACGTTCATCGCCCGAGGGATGGACCTGTCGTTAGCAGTGGAGCGTTGGAGCCTTCTTGCATGAGGCAGCATGGAGGGCAGCCCCGGGCCCTCACCGCCCTTCCCTGGGCCCTGGCTGCTCTCGCCTCCCCGCATCCCTGCACAGGGCGGCAGCCCGGGAGCTCGGGGCAGGGCTGTGTGTTTTCTGGCCCCTTCCCCTCCCTGGGCTGCGGTTTCTCCAGGGCAGAAACCGCATGTCCTCTCCCGCTCAGGGCCCCGCAGAGCGCCTGTGCTTATGACACGGCTGTTCCGCGAAGAGCCCAGGGACGGGGCCACAGGAAGAGAGCTCCGTGCAGATAGGGCACCCCTGCTGGGCTCTGAAATGCATCCTTTCCGTTTTTGTGTTTGCTCTGGTCTGAGTGTCAGATCTCACGGGTTGAAATCATACCCCCCCGAGGTGATGGCATTAGGAAGAGTGATTTGGTCAGGCCAGCGGAGACCTCCAGAGTACGGTCCTCAGTAAGGACCCCAGGAGGTCCCTGGCTTCTGCTGCTGCGGGAGGACGCGCGGAAGAGCCAGGTCTGCGGTGTGGAAGAGCCTTCCCGGAGCCT
The DNA here is from genome assembly GCF_002288905.1 of Enhydra lutris kenyoni. NCBI lineage: Eukaryota > Metazoa > Chordata > Mammalia > Carnivora > Mustelidae > Enhydra > Enhydra lutris. The sequence goes on from NW_019154122.1 coordinate 16,329,348, forward strand.
GGCCGTCTGGCCCCCGGAGCCACGGCAGATAATAAATGCCTGTTGTCTAGAAGCCGCTCAGTCTGTGGGATTTTGTTGTAACAGTGGAACAGACAAGACGTGTAAATATATATACACAACATGTACTTTACCCCATTTTAGCCATTATTTAACAGATTTTATTTATTTCAGAGTGAATGAGAGGGAGAAAGAGAGAGGGAGAGAGAGAGAGAGAGAGACCAGGAATAGGAAGTGGGAGAGGCAGAGGGAGAAGCATGGGGCATGGGGCTCCATCCCAGGACCCTGGGATCAAGACCTGAGCCCAAGACAGACGCTTAACAAACTGAGCCACCCAGGCGCTCCCCTGTTCTAACCGCTTTTAGGTATACAGGCCAGTGGCTTCACACGGTTGGTCACACTGCCGCCATCCCCACCATCTACCTCCAGATCTCTGTCATCTTCCCCAAACCGAAACTCTGTCCCCGTGAAACACTGATGCCTCATTTCCTCTCCCCCAGCCCTTTCCCTGTTATACTTTTGGTCTCTGTGAGTCTGAGTCCCCTTGGGACCTCAGATGAGTGGAATCTTGCTGTATCTGTCCTTTTGTCAGTGGCCTACATCACTTAGTGTGATATCCCCGTGCTGCGTCCATGCCATCGCAGGTGTCACGCTCTCCTTCCTTCTTAAGACCGAGTGACATTCCACCATACCCGGACATGCATCTCTCGGATGGAGGGACTCCACTGTAAAGGGCAGGGGTAACTGGGTTTACTTGGGTTTGCGTGTTGGCTCATCCCTGTCTTGGGGGGGCAAAGCTCAGTGCTCTCTGGACCCTGAGAAATGGGAGCAGAGGCGTGCCCACTTGTGGGAATCCCACATCACCGCACTCGAGGCACTAGGGAGCTCTTTTTCCAGGGAGAACAAAGCAGGCAGTGGCCTTCTCCTTCCTCAGGTGTGGACCCCCATCTCCTGTCCCCGCCTTCAGTCTGCCTGATGCTTGGTGGCTGGCGCAGCAACTCTTAGTGACAGGGTGTTTGGGTTCCGTGAAAATCAGGGACTTGCAGAGGAAGACCCAGGCCCCACTCCCTGCTGCACAACTGCCCCAGCCTCACCCTGCGCTCTCCCCGCAGGGCTGGGGCCTGCCAACCCCGGGAGAGCTGCCGGTTATGAATCTGTCACAGGGCTGGAGCCCAGCCCTGTTCTCTGGGGACTGAATTTGTCTTCCCATTTGTGAAAGTTATTTTTTTTTAAAAGTAATTGCCCATTTTACCCCCCATTCTTCTTGTCTGTGTTGTGAATGTTCTTCTTTAAAGGGAAGCCGGGGAGCTATTGTCTGCCTGGGGACGGATCAGAGGACCATACAAATTGTGTCAAAATGTGCCCTGACAAATGGAGGGTGTTTTTCTGCAAAGGTGTTTTGCAGGCCTGGCTTGAGTCAAAGGGAGCTTCAAAGTGTAAAACGTTCAAACTGTTTTCATGGTCCTTGATACTAGGTGACGCATCTGTCATGTCTGATGGTGGCCTTGTGGCAGGTGACAGAGTCTGGTATGCAGAGGCGCCTCTGTGGAGTCCCGTGCTGCTTGCGGAGCAGGCAGTCACCTCCTGTATGGCTCCACAGCCAGAGACCCGGTCGGCCTGCTCTGCAGCCCAGGACTCTGAGTGGTTGGACCCCTGGGACTGCTCTGTGTGTCTCCGTGTGACCTTGGGCAATGCCTCCTCTTTCTAGCAGGAAAAACTGGGCTTTCCGTAGCGATGCCCGCCCCTCCCCTGGGGAAGGCCGGATGGAACCAGGTGCCCTGGGTATGGGATTGGAGGGATCTGGATTCTCTCGATAGCCCTCCTACTTGTGGGGATCCCAGGCTGGCAGGTTCTCTGCTGAGTCTGGTTGAGTCTGGCCCAGTCTGGCCGGTAGGGAGCTTTTAACAATGTATATATTTTCAGTCATCCTGTGTTTAAAATACATTCAACAATTTGTCAGGCTATAAAAATCATAGTCTATACTTCTTTGAAAACCAGGAAGGTCTGGCCACACGAAAGCCTATATTCCCCTGTGGTTCCAAACCCCTTTCAATGGGACACACGCTCTGGTGCCACTTTGGTCACTGCTCCTTACAGCATCTCCAACACCGAGCCCACGTGTCTGTCTATCGTGGAATTTGGGGTCGATCATTCACCGTGCCTGGCCGACGCTGTGATGTTTGAGCTCTCAGCCCTGGGTGGTACGGTCAGAATGGGCTGGAGCCTGAGTGCCTGGGTCTGGAGCCCAGTTCTGCTGAGAGTTGGCCGTGGGGCCGTGGACAAATCTGAACTTTTATTTTATTTATTTATTTATTTTTAAAAGATTTTATTTATTTATTTGACAGACAGAGATCACAAGTAGGCAGAGAGGCAGGCAGAGAGAGAGGGAGGGAAGCAGGCTCCCCGCCGAGCAGAGAGCCCGATGTGGGGCTCGATCCCAGGACCCTGAGACCATGACCTGAGCTGAAGGCAGAGGCTTTAACCCACTGAGCCACCCAGGCGCCCCAAATCATGACCTTTTAGAATTTCAGGGCTGCATCCGTCCAGTGGTCTAAATGCTTTTGGTCTCAAAGAGTTGTCTGCAGGGTGGAATGAGACAGCAATTAGGTAAAGAACACAGTCTAGGGGCACCGGGGTGGTGAAGTTGGTTAAGCCTCTGACTTTGGTTTTGGCTCAGGTCATGATCTCAGGTTCGTGAAATCGAGCCCCGCGCCAGGCCTCGTGCTCAGTGAGGAGTCGGTTTCAGACCCCAGCTCTCCTTCTGCTCCTTCCTGCTGTGTTCTCTTTTCATAATAAATAAATCTTTAAAAAAGCACCATCTACTGCATGTCCTATGGTAATAATATTGTTATATAATTATAACATAATTTGTGCTAAAATAATATAGCATTTACTAATAATTATATGCAATATAATCATAATGTGATAACATTTACGTTATAATAATGTGACATACACTAATTATAATACGTAAGAATTATGATAACGCTAGCCAGCACACACAGTGTGCTTCCTGGGACAGGTGCTGGCCTGAGCGGTGGACCCATGCTACCTGTCCAACCTTCTCGAGGTCCCTGGGATGAGGCCCCATTATCAGCACAAGCCTCCCATTTCCCAGGTGACGAATCTGAGTCCCGGAGAGGCTAAGATGCTTGACTAATGTCCGGTAGAAAAGTGGCGGAGCTGGGATTCGAATCCAGGCCCTTTAGTTCCTGCCTCTGTGCCGTCAGTGTGCACACCACCCTGTGGCCTCTCCTGCTGGGACACAGGACGCTCAGTTCAGACGGCCTGGTTCCAGCACTTCCTGCAGCATCTGAGGCTTGAAGCTGTCCCAGGGATTTTTCTTGCAGCTCCACTGGATCTTGGGTCTTCGGCTTTCTGGAGAGGTCTGAATGCGTGGGGGTGTCCTGCAAATGAGGGGGTGTCCTGCCGAGACCCTGAATGGCCACAGTATTCTGGAGGAAGTCAAGCCATTCTGTCCCAGCAGGCCCCTACGCCCTGACGGCATCCCAGGAATAAGCACAGCCGGCTGGTGAGCTTGCTGGAGCGAGTTTCCAGGGGAGCACATGGCCGCTCGATCCTTGGACTTCAAGCCCCTTTTGCTCTTTCCTACCAGAGCCCGTCTTGCCAGGAATAAAGAGGCAGCAGAGCGCTCGCAAGCGGGATTAATCCTGTTAAACAACCCACAGATCTGACGCCAGACACCCTTTTTGAAACTGGAGGGTACATTCTGCAACCCAAGCGTGAGTCTTACATCGTGTCCGTGGCTCACGGCCCCGCAGGGCTGAAGGGCCGAGAGGAGATGGGCCGACGAGGTGGTGTTCATACAACTTCACTGGCTGGACTCACGCCCTCTGTGAGCTCTTCTTTCTGTACTGATGTGCCGGAAAGGGAAGACACATGAAAGGGAGAGGTTGCACCTTGCCTCCTAGCCTCTGCCAGGGCCAGTGTGAGAGTAGTCCAGGCTGCCTCTGAGCACCCAGGGTAGGGCAGCCCAGTGGCTAGGGGTGGAACTGAGCTGGACCAGATCCTTCCTACAACTTAAAAGCTGATGGGTTGGGCCAGGTCCTTACTTCGCTTAGCCTCACGCTCTCCATCTACCAAGTGGGGACCACGGTCATGATGATCTCATGGAGAAGGGAGAGGGTTTGGAATGTCAGGTGTCCCCCCAGCCAAAGGCATCAAGCTTAAGGATGAGCAAGTTGCAGGGGCCCCCGTGACCCAAAGGGAAATAGGATGGAGTAGAAGGTGCCATGTCCATCCTCTCAGATGGGGCTGGCTCTTAACTCAAAAAGTAGGGTTCATGGACTGCTTGGGGACTCTTTCTCTGAAAGGTGCACTGGATAGAGACATGGGATTCTGGCCAAATGTTCCAGGGGGTTTATGAGCCCCCTGCGGGGTAAGAACCCCCAGAATGTGCTAGTGATCTTCTGAATGCCTGTGGAGACACCCCCATGTCCTCAGTCCTCTAGTTCTTCTGTCTGGCTCCTCAGGGCTGCACCGAGGGGCTCTTTCCATCCTCCAGAGGATGCATCCTGGGCGGTCCACACCCCACCTGCCATGCAAGCAACCTTCAGCAGCTCTTCTCCCCTCTTCATAGATGAAGCTGCTTGGCCCCCAGCCCCATTGGCTGGCTTCTGGGGCTGCCTTGGGCAGTGGGGAGTGGGCCATGGCCAGGGTAGGGGTTTTGACGTCAGAGGCCTGGACTGAATTCCAGTCTCTGTCTGCTGACCTGGGGCTGTGGGTATCCTGCTTCACCTCCTGGTGCAAGGAGGTGGGGATCACTGTCGTCAGAGGAGAGTTAAATGAGCTTGTGAGTCCAAAGCACTTCCCACAGCCTGGCTCGATGAATGCTGGTGATCTCATCGTCACCTCTGGTGGAGGCTAAGGCCGTGGGTCAGACAGCTGAAGTCTCTGCTTGCACACGAGCCCCTGGGACTGCTGGTCCTGAGGGAACTGTGGGGCTGTGGACTCCCAGAGCTGGAGGGGTCTCTTCTGGTAGAGCGGCAGGCGCCGTTGGCCGAGAGATGTGTGCTTTTTCTGGGACATCCCTGCTGGGCTTAGTGCATGGGGTGGTCCTCCTTCCTGTCCCCTGTTTTGTCCTCACACAGGACCCTTGGCCTCGGACCAATTTCTTCCAGGGGCTTCGTGGCTCTTCTGTGATGGGCTGTGATGCTGTTTCCATGCAGGGCTGATAGCATGCAGCGCTGTGCTGTCCGTGGCAGGTGCTCCAAGGGCCTGTTCAGGTAGGCAGTGAGGACGTAGACCCTGTCCCGTTCCCCTGACCAGAAGCTTCCGCACAGACCTAAAACCCTTGGCCACACCCGCCAGCCCCCCATGGCCCAGCAGCCCATTCCAGTGTTCAGGACAGACAACAGAGACTGCTCTCCGCAGGCGCAGCCAGGGCAGGGCGTGGGAGGACACTGACCTGCGGGGGAGCGGGGAAGACTGTGCGAGGCCCGGGAGCTGGAGAATAGGCTTCTGGAACCCGCGGCGTCGGGGGCTGGGGCTGGGCCCGGGCCCGGGCCCGGCGCTGGCCGCGACTTCGGAGCAGCCCAGTGCTGGGTGCTGTGGCGGTGACTGAGCACCTGGCTGCGGGCCTGCACTAGGCAGAGGGTCGCACTGTGCCCACCACGCGCGCAATAACAGCCGCAAACCTGCCTCCCGCGCACCTGCCGGACGACGCCGCAGGGCAGGCTGACAACCTTTGCGGGCCCAGCATCTGCCACGTGCCCTTGCCTGGCCAATGGCAGAGCTCAGTCGCTGAGCTGTGACGATTGGCTCAGGGATGGGCACATGACCCAGGCAGGGCCAATCAGGTTGTCTCTCTCTCATCACCCGCCATAAGGCAACATGGCGGGGCTTCTGGGGGACTTCCTGCCGCTGTGTGCTGAGCACCTGCGCGAGAGCGAGGCCGACATGGGGGATGGGGAGCGGCGAGAGGGAGGACGAGAGGGCGGGCGCGCTCTGGAGCCCTCAGGGACAGTCCCACCCTCAGGACGTCCCTGTCGTCCCTGTCGTGGAAGGCCCTGGGCGTGGTTTCCGTCCTGGCCGGCGTCCCCCGAGGCCCGGCGGGGCCGTGTCAGGTGTCGGGGCCCTTCCCGCTCGGAGACGGGAGGAGACCGGACCGGACCGGGAGCGAGAGCTCCCGTCACCCGCCCGCCCAGCGCCCGGCGGAGACCGCCCGCTGCTTGTGGAACCCACGGTCCCGGCGGTGGGGAGTGGGGTTCGCTCCGCTCCCGCCTTCGCGGCTCGGGGGCCGGTGCCCGAGCCCTCCGCGCCGGCTCCTGCGCGCTTGGGGAGCGGAGCCCCGCTGAGGGCGCTCCCGCCGGGCCGACGCCCCCCGCCCAGCCCCAGGCGCCCGAGCGCTGCTGCCCCGCAGCCGTCGAGGACTAACGGGAACGCGGGGAGTTTGCGGGCCGGACCCGGAAAGCCGGCTTGGACGGCGGCCCCTGGCAAGCAGCCGCTGGCGCTCCTGTTCCCCTCCGAAGCGGTCCCCATTGATGGGAGCGGAGACGGCCCTCAGCCCCCAGGTCACCTGTTCTCCGGAGACCTGCAGGAGGCCGGAGCTGTGTTCGGAAGACCGCGCCGAGTCCGGATTCTCGTCCGCAGGGCTGAACCCTGAGCCGGCTGGAGGAGATCAGAAACCGCTGCGCGCGCTCCTTGGCCCAGAGCGGATCAAGGCCACAGCCGGCGAAGGCGACCTCCCTCGGAAACGGACGTGGGCCTGGCCGGCCGGCAGGGCCAGCTGCGGGCTGGGGAGCCCGGTCTCCTCCGTTTCCATCCAGCCGGACCGCCCGCTTCCGTCTGAGTCCGTGGGGTCTGGGGAGGACCAGGGAGGCGGAGGTGCCCACGCGGAGACTGCGGAAAGCCCCGTGCTGGGGGACGTCGGCTGCTCTCTGGTGGGCAGTGCAAGCCGTTGGCGCTCATCTTTCCCGTCTTCCCCGAGGCCCCCGTCTGTCTGCAAAGGCAGTCAGCGTCCCTGGTGCTGCGGGTCAGAGGGAGCTTCGCCTGAATGAGCCCCGCCTCTTGGCCCCTCTCCCCCATCGCCTGCCGGGGAGTGGCGAGTTCACAGCCAAGTGTTTGTGTTCTGACAGAGCAGGCCTCCAGGGGCTGCGGTTTCTACAGACCAAGATCTCTGGGGCACGCAGCCCTGGGCTTGGACCCCTGTCCTGGGTGGGGTCCCAGCAGCAGACCTTGAGCCAAGGATGTGAGTGTGAGCGATTGCTGGGGAAGCAAACCCTGGAAAGTGTCCCAGAGAAGGGGATGCAACAGGGCTGGGAAGATGGTGGTGTTGAGGTCGACTGCCCTGGGATCTCTGGAGCTTGTGAAGTGCAGATCCCGGCCCAGCAGGTCTGGGGCAGCTTGAATTCCTCGTCTCTAACAAACTCCCAGATAAAGCAAATGCTGGCAGTCCATGGTCCACATGGGAAGACACGTTTCTGAGCTCCCGCAGCTGAAGGGGTTAACTTGTGTCCCGCAAAAGACATGCTGAAGTCCTAACCTGGTGCCTGTCAGTGTGACCGGATTTGGAAATAGAGTCTTGGCAAACGTCATCAGGTTGAGACCAGGACATACGGGTTTGAGTGGAGGCTAATCTAATGACAGGAGGCAGAAGGCCATGTGCAGGCAGAGCAGAGGTCGGAGTGATTGGGCCACGGGCCAGGGAACACTGTGAACTCTGAGGAGCTGGGAGAGGCGGGAGGGATCCACCCCTGGAGGCTTCAGCGGGACTGCGGTCCTGCCTGCACCTTGATTCCAGCTTCTGGCTTCCAGACAACCAAAGAATACATTTCTGTCATTTTAAGGCTGCAGTTTGTGGGGCTTTGTTATGGCAGACCTAGGAGTCTGAGACAGCGGCCAAGGGCGGGGGAGCTGCTCCCAGGGGCGTCCGTGCTCCAGCACTTGCAGCCTGACCTGAGAATTGGCCGAGTTGGCAGGTACAGGCTTGGCTCCCCAGATGTGGTCGGTGCCGAAGGAAGGTGGCTGTGCCCTGCGAGCCTCTGCTTCTCTCTTGGAAGATGACCAGGTCTTTTCCTGGAGGGAGAGGGGTAGGTGCTCCGGTCGAGGACAGGCAGATGGGGGGCCCTGAAGAACAGGGCTGGGATGGGGTCGACATGGGCACGGGGACGTTTCTGGTTGTGTGCTGCCCATCCTCCATAGCCGGTGGGCAGGTTGCCCTGGGCAGGGTCGGGGCAGCATGGGGCCTGGAAGGAGAGCGAGATTGGAATCAAGGGTCCCGCTTGGAATCCCGCCTCCACTGCCAACTGAGGTCTCCCAGTCTCCATCGAGAGTATGACAGCCTGAGATGATGGCACGTCATCGTGTAGAACGAGGGCCTGCACAGAGTGGGAGGCTCCGCGGCAGGATGTCCTCTTCGGAGTTCCTGGCCCAGCACCTTTGGGGAAGACAAGCTCCAAGGGACAGCAGACAGCCCGCAGGGTTCCCTTGTTTTCCCGGGATGCCTCATTACTCCTGGCTAAAGGAGACTCTTCTTCCTCCGGGTTCCTGCTCCCCTGCATTTTAGCCCCAGATTTCTGGAAACGCTTTGGAGAGGCGGATGTTTGCAAGTCCACCCAGTGCTATTGATTTGTGTCCTAGTACGCCTTGCCTTTATGATGATTAATGTTTGATTTACGCCCTGGGTTTGTCCTGTTTCTGATCTTTCTAACTCATTGAATCTTCCTTAATCGAGCCTCTAACTTTATCCTTTGGAACTTACCCTCCAGAGGAAAGTTCCAGTTCCCCTGTTGGCTTCTGACCCATTTATTTGCCTTTTGGGGAAAAAAAAAAAAACCCAGATTTGGCTGGAAGTACTCCTGGAGGCTGACTGCCAGGAGGGGCTTGGCTTGCAAATGTCACAGCTGTCCCACTGCCGCAAAAGCTTCTTTCACTGATTGAATTTACTTGTGCTGAAAGGGCCAGGCCCTCCTGTCAGCGGACAGAGGATGGAGCGGGGGTGGGTGAAGGCTAGGTCAGGGATCCTGGGCTGGCAGGACATTCATTCAGCATTGGCGTCTGTAGTTGGCTCACTTTCCTTTGGTTCTGGGCAGGTGCATGGTTGGAAAGGTGGGCCCTCAGGTAAAGTTGATCATGAGGATGAGCTGACCTTTGGGGAGCTAGGGTTCCAACCTGGCTGGTCTGAGCCCAGAGCCCCGGCTCCTCAGGCTGTGCCCTGCGGCCCCTTTGGAGCGCTCTTGCTACTGCATCTGTGGCCTCAGGTCAGGGACGCTGTGACACATCCCACAGTGGACGGCCCCCGTAAAGCATTGTCGCTCTGAGTGTCAGGAGTGCCGAGGCGGAAACCCCATTGTGGAGGGGCCTGCATTGGCTTTGGATGGCCATCCCACTCAACGTCCCCAGTTGGCCAAGCAGTCTGGACATGGCCAAGTATTGGGTTCGCCCACAGAAGGATGGTAGGCTGTATAAGAGAGAAAGAATAAGGGACGGGTGTTCTTACTGTAAACCGAACACGCCGTCTACCTGGTTGAGCTGTGGGAATGACACAGTTCGGTCACAAGACCGCATGCTGTCTGACTGCGTTTGTATGAAATGTCCAGCACAGGCAAATCCGTGGAGACGGAAAGCAGAGTAGTGGTTGCCAAGGGCTGGGAGTGGGTGTGAAGGGGTCCAGGGCCACGGTGAAGGCACCGAGCTGTGGGCCCCTCGCAGTTCCCGGAAGGCAGGGAGCAAGGAAGCCAGAGCAGGGAATTTGCCTTAAACTGTGTTCACCCGGGGCGCCTGGGTGGCTCAGTGGGTTAAGCCGCTGCCTTCGGCTCAGGTCATGATCTCAGGGTCCTGGGATCGAGTCCCGCATCGGGCTCTCTGCTTGGCAGGGAGCCTGCTTCCCTCCCTCTCTCTGCCTGCCTCTCTGCCTACTTGTGATCTCTCTCTGTCAAATAAATAAATAAAATCTTTAAAAAACAAAACAAAACAAAACAAAAAACTGTGTTCACCCGTTTTCCTCTCTTTTGTGTTCTAGGCTTTTTATTATGCAGCTTATATTGTTTTGTGTTTTTATTAGGGCAGTGGTTGGTGTTTTTCCCCCTTTTTCTATGTTTCCTGATTTTTGTAAAATGTGCATTTGTAATGCAAAGAAGGAACTGATAAAAAGAAAATCATATCCCCCTCCCCTGTGAACAGATACACTAAACAAAAGCAAAGGAAAGGAGTCCTTGAGTCACGGTGAGCAGGTGTGCCTTAAGCAGGTGGCTCTGGTCCTCAGCACAGGTACGGGCACAGGGCAGTGGCCTTGGGTGTCTGCGCATGTAGGTTTGGGTGGGCACAGCACACCATCCCCAGCCTTCTTGCCCTCTTGGGAAGGGAGCCTCTGTTCTCTCTGCCTCTGAGCCTGTTCTGTAGAAGGGGCATGTTAGAAGGACAGGCCAGGACATCACGAGAACCAGGGGTGTGGCCACCTCCTCCTTCCCAGTAGGCATGGCCAGCCTCAAGTCTCCCATTTTTGGACTGACAAGTGGCCTCTCACTGGCCTGATCTTCCCGCAAGGGACCCTAAGACTGAGATTGAGGCTGGGGAAAGAGAGAGGTCTCCATGTGAGCCGCTGCCTCTGATCCAGCTCTCCTGCTGTGCTGTGTTTTCATCTTTGTCCAATCCAGGAGGGATGACCTGCGGGTCTGCTCATGAACTGAATCTTTCTCTGCACAGCTGCAAGTGCGGCTTGCTTGTGTCGTTCTCTGTTCCTGGCACAGTGCAAGGAAGCCAGGCTAGCGAGAATCTTGGACTGCCTTTGGTCCTTGGAGGGGGGCTAGGGGTCAGTCCTCTGAGGGTCAGCCCCCATCAACTTCAGAGTTGGTTTGCAGACCGAGAGCCCCTTGAGTGAAGTGGGGGGACTGTGTCCCCGTGAGGAAAGATCCCACTCCCCTACCAGAAATTTATATCGTTAGTTTTTCTGATCTTCCCCAAAGGGACCTATGGTTCTTTCCCAGCAAGACTGGGGATCGGGGAAAGGGAAATAGGCCTTCTGGGGACTACTGGACACTGGCTCTGAGCTAACACTGCTTTCAGGAGACCCTAATGTCCCTGTGCCCTCCAGGAACATATTGAGATCAATGCTTCCCTAGCAAGAGGACCATCTTAAAGTAGGGGGTCAGGGAGAACCCTGCAAAGGAGATGTTTCTGCAGAGACCTGACTAGCTTTCTTAGGGCCTGTTACTGGCTTTGGGAAAGAAAGCTGGGAACCACCCCCTTCCTTCAGTTCTTGGCACTCAGGATTGGCTTGGAAATTCCCAGTAGTAAGGCCCTTCCTACACCTGCTCCTGCTCTGGCCAGCATCGACAGTCTTCCTAGGGTACATCCCAGGCCACCCCAGAATGTTGGCTTATGTTAAATGTTTTAAAAAATGTACAGAAAAAAATCATGGTGCTATGTGAGCTGTAATGATCTATTGGTGTAGGTTTAGATTAGTCAGTAGAGAGGAAGTATTTATGTGTGTGTTCTTTGTTTAGTAAATGTGAAGGTCCTTCATAGTGTCCAGCCACCATCTCTGCCTGTGCAGGCCCAGAAAACTTCCTGTCCTGTTCCTTATCGTTAAATGAACCTTTCCTGGCTCACTTCCTCTCTCCTGCCACGAGGAGAAGGCAGCAGTGCAGTTATGACCCAGAGTGCCATGGCACTTTGGAGCCCGTGTGCATTGAAGCAGTAGAGATCTCCTCAATTCTGCAGTTCCCTTCCACTGTGTTTACTTGTGGTTGCTTGCAGCCTGCGTCGTCTGTTGCACAGTCTGTGAGTCCTGGCTCCGGTCACTCTCTCGGAGGACCCTGTGCTTCATCACTGATGACCAAAATGCCAGTCTTACCCACAGTATGCAGGAAAATGGGAACTAGAATGTGCTGGCTCTCACATAACACTCACTGTGTGTAATTTCTTAGTGCCATCCTAGAACAGCTCCTTTTCCTACCATGTTTTCTTCTGAATCTTTAGGCTATAGTCACTGCATTGTTAGAAAGAGATCTTTGGGGGCGCCTGGGGAGCTCAGTGGGTTAAAGCCTCTGCATTCAGCTCAGGTCGTGATCTCGGGGTCCTGGGATCGAGCCCTGCATCAGGCTCTCTGCTCAGCGGGTAGTCTGCTTCCCCCCCCTCTCTCTGCCTGTCTATCTGCCTACTTGTGATCTTTCTCTCTCTGTCAAATACATAAAATCTTAAAAAAAAAAAAAAGAGATCTTTGTGTCACCTCCCCACCACCACCACCTATTTTCAAACACTGACATCAGCAGGGAGGATAGGTGAGGGCCCCATTTGCATAAAGAATGTCCCTCTGTCATTGTTCAAAACTCAAGACTGAAAACACAAGGTGACCACATTGATGGGAGGCAAGAGAGAACATCAATAGGAGAGGCCATTTGCTTTGAAGATCAGTGCCTTAAAAGCCCTAAACAGTCCCAGGGGTCAAGTAGAGAACCAAGAATTCTATCTGCCAGCAAGTATTAAGGTCTCTGCCTATGGTATCAGTGGGAATGACAGGGGAAGCCTGGACTTCCACTCCTGCCTGGAAGTGTATCCTCTCTAGAATGGTGTTACAGGAGACAATGAAGAATCTGGACTCTTATCATCATTAGGTAGTAATGAGGCCACCCCAAGTGTGATGTCAGGGGAGACCAAGGGGGAGACCACCCCTGCCCAGTGGGAATGATGAGATCCCCTGACCCTCTGTAGGTATCAGTGCAGGCAGACTGGGAACCCTCCATCTGAGAGGAATGAGACGGAGCCCCTCACTTACTTCCACTGCTGGAGCAGTGCCAGAGAAACCATCTAAAACAGAAGGTTTAAATAAGATCCAGAGTCTCAACATAATACAAAAATGGCCAGGTTTCAGGGGAAAAAAAAAATCGCTCACTACTAAGAACCAGGAACATGTCAAACTGAATGAAAAATTATAATAAATATCAACCTGTGATGGCAAAGATGTTAGAATTTTCTAACAAAATCTTTAAGGCAGCCATGATAAAAAAAAAATGCTTCAGGAGCAATAATGAACACTCTTTAAACAAATGTAAAAATAGAAAGTCTTATCAAAGAAATAGTCTCAAGAAAGGAATAGAAGATATAAAGGGGAACCAAACAGACATTTTAAAACAGATAAGCGCAATAGCTGTCATTTAAAAGTTTAGTGGGTGGGCTCAAAAGCAGAATGGGAATGAAGAGGAAATCACTACAGACCCCACAGACATCAACAACACAAGGGAATAAATACAAACAACTGTGTGCACATAAATTTGATAACTTAGACAAAATGGACCACTTCCTTCAAACATACAAACTACTACAACTCACCCAAGGTGAAATAGAGAATTTGAATAGCTCTGTAACTTCTAAGGAAATTGAATTTGCAATTTAAAATCACCAAAAAAGATCTCTCTAGACCCAGAAGTTTTCACTGGAGAATTCTGCCAAATGTTTAAGGAAGGATTAATATCAATTCCACACAATATCTTTCAGAAGATAGAAATGGAGAGAAAACACCCTAATTTATTTTATGAAATTAGTATTACCCTGTTACCTAAACCAAATATACCATGAAAAAGAGAAAACTATAGATTAATTTCTGTCATGGACATAGATTTAAAAAATCTTCACAAAAATATTTGCATTTAACATTTATCAATATGTAAAAATTGTACACCGTATCCAAGGAATTCCAGGAATGCAAGATTGGCTCAATATTTGAAAATCAATCAACATAACCCACCGAATGAACAGGCTAAAGAAGAAAAAAGAATCACATGATTATATAAGTTGATGCAGAAAGAGCATTTGACAAAACTCTACACCCAATCATGACTCAAAACTCTTAGAAAAAAAAAAAAAACTCTTAGAAAAATAAGAATGGAGGGGAATTTCCTCAACTTGATAATGAGGACCTACAAAAAACCTGCTTCTAAGTTTGTACATAATGGTGGAAGATAGAATGTTTTCCCCGTAAGATCAGGAATAAAACTAAGATGTTTCTTTTCACCATTCTTACTGAGCTTAGTGCTGGCAGGGTTCTAAGGTAAGAAAAGGAATTTAAAGGCATATAGAATGAAAAAGAAGAACTAAAGTTCTTTTTGTTTGTATATGATATTATTTACGTAGACTTTTCCAAGAAATCTACAAAAAATACCTAAAACACCTAGAACTAGTACATGAGTTCAACAAGGTTGCAGGATACAAAATCAATATACAAAAATCAATTGTATTTCAATATACTAGAAATGAACACATGGACATCAAAATGAAAAACACAATGTTGTTTACAAGTGTGCAAAGAAAAATTTAGGTATGAATCAAGAACAATTGCAAGACTTGTATGTTGTATACTATACAACTCTGACGAAATAAAGAGTAACTAAATAAAAGGAGAAATATATTTTGTTCGTGGTTTGGAAGGCTCAACCTTGTAAAGATGAAATCTCTCTTTAAATTGATGTACTGGTTTAACACAATTCCCATCAAAATCCCAGCAAGATTTAATTCTTTGTAGGTATGGGGAATATTATTATGAAATTTATTTGGAAAGACGAAGGAACTAGTTCTATTTGAAAAAGGAAAAGGAAGTGGAAAGAATCCATGTACCTGATTCAAGTCTAATTATATAGCTACCACGATCAAGATCAGAACAGGGGGGGAGAATGTGACATTTCACCAAAGAAGATACACAGAGGGCAAATAAGCACATGGGAAGTCGTTGAGCTTGATTATTCTTCAGGGAAATATAAGTTAGAATGATCCTTAACTATCCCTACACATCTTCCAGAATGGCTAAAAAAAGAAACAAGGTGACAGGAGCAAACGCTCATGAGAATGTGGAGGAACTGGACTCCTCATGCGCTGCTGGTGGGAATGTAAGATAAGACGGCTGCTCTGGGCCAACAGTTTGGCAGTTTATCAAAACACTAAACCAGCGACTACCATGCATCCCAGCGACGGAACTCCTGGGCGTTCATCCCAGAGAAATGAAGACTTAGGTTCATACACGTCCCCGCATGTGAATGCTTGCAGTGGCTTGATTTGTAATAAGTAAGTCAAGTCAACCCTGGGAACAGCCCTGAAGTCCTTCCCCGCGTCTGGCTCAGCAGACCGTGGGACCTCTGCGCCCACAGAGGGATAGTGTGGAGCTCTCCACCTGTGTGCGACCCCGGATGGACGTCCTGGGAGCATCGCCGTATGAAGACAGCCCAACCCCAGAGCTTGTGTGCATGGATCCATTTCTGTAACGTTCTCGTGATGTCAAAATTACAGGAATGGGGAGCAGAGTGGTGGTGTAGGAAGTTGAAGGGGGTGGGTGATGAGAGGGTGTGGCTATGAAGGACTGTAGGCGGGATTCGGTGGCAAAGGGAACATTCTGGATCTTGATCAGAATGCATCAATGTCCACGTTGTTGTCAATGTCAAGGTATCAATGTCAATATGGTTTTGGTATTGTCCTCGAGTTTTGCCGGATGCCACTGTAAGGACCTATTTAGCCAGAGCGACTCCATCTCGGTTAAATAGCCATTTTGTTGTTTGTGCAGTAAACTTACATTGACTCTCCTCCCCAGAGAAACTTACTTAGAAGCAAGTCCAGGAAACCAGTAAAATGTCGTCCGCTAATTCCTGATGACAGAGCCCAGAATACAAGGACGAGTCAGGCCAGATGGAGACATCTAATCAGTAAAAAGTACTGTTTGTAACAGTGAGAAGGTCTTGCCCAAATCAAAATGACTCCATTTTGGGAAGGACGACGATCTTATTGTTCACACTGAATATGTTAACTGACGAAGCCTTCCCAGAAAGTACTGTTTGTAACGGTTCCTGGTATGGGTAATCTTGAATAACACGTCACCAGATGGATGAAACTAGCCAATCAGCAAGAGACACACAAACCCGGTGGGTTGAGATACCAAGATACGGGTTGCAGTTTTACCCAATAAAAGGTAGCCTGTAAGATGGGGAGGGGTTGCTTTCTGCAGAGGTGGCCCTGGCCGGTCAGTCTGACTTTTAACGCTTGGCATAAAATAAAGCTTTAAATAACTTTCATTTTGTCTCAATCTCGTTCCTTTGATAACGGACCTAACACCACCACTGGGGAGAACGGGGTGAAGGGTACGGAGGGATCTCTGTGGTATTTCTTACAACTGCATGTGAATCTGCAGTTGTCCTAAAATAAGACCTTAAAAAGATACTTTGAAGGCAGTTTATGTCGTAACTTTGCAAGCTCAGTGTTAGTCTGCATACAGTAAGCACTGGGTGAGGACGCACCATCAGGAAGCTCTCGCACGCACTCATCCTCCGTCCGTGTCGGGCAGCGCCCAAGAAGAGTGCCTCATACTGTCTTTCCCCGAGAGAGAATGGTGGGGGGCTCCTGAGGCCTGAGATCGCAGGCCTGATTCCACACTGGTGAATTTTTAATAAGTGCTTCAAAAGGGAAATAAAAAGGCCTTGGAGGGACCCCCCTGCTGGCTGCCTGACCCGGGCTTGGCACAAAGGGTCAGACCCCAGGGTCAGAATGGAGGCAGGCAGGAGCCGACTCAGGGCCTCAAGCCCCAGGGCAGATGGGACACATTCCGCAGCCTGGAGCCTTGTTGTCTCATGGTCAGCATGAGTGAGAGTCACTGAAGATCGGCATGTCAGCTCAAGCTGGTGGCCGGGTCTCCCATGGTCCCGCAAAAGATGCGCCCAGTGGGCCAGGAGAGCCATCAGCTAGACGCCCCGTGCACAACCTGGAGCCCAACTCTAGGACTCCAGGATGGCCCCACAACTAGGAGTCTCAGAGCTCCTTGGGACATCCATGTGATTCTAGGCTCTGGGCAGAGGGCAGAGCACCTCGAAGGAGACAAACAGAGGCTCATGCAGGCCCTGGAGTAATCTCAGGGCGCCCTGCCTGGTTCTTGGCACAGGGCAGGGCTTGGAAAGCTTCCAGGTAGGGGACTCTGAAGCGTGGGGCTCCCTGCCACTTGGCGCCGGCCAGGGGCCCTCTTGTCTGGTGGCTGGGCCATTGCATGGTCACCAGCAAAAGCAGGAGGGGTCCCTCCCCTGCCTTGCTCCAGTGTGTGGCTCCGATGTGAAGACTGATTACACACTAACACAGACACCCTAACAGGGTGCGAGAGGCTTAGGACGCATGTGGTAGAGGTCCCCGGAGCGCGGGGCAGGGCTCTCAAGTGGAGACAGGGGTCTGCCCCGGGCTGTCACCCTGATCCTGGCGGGGCCAGGCTGAGAGGTCCACGTGGCAGAGGCTTGCGTGGCGGGAATTGCCTACCACTGGTGAAGAAAGGAGCACCCGGTTTCCTTATGGGCTTGTCTAGCTGTGGGTTGCGAGGGGATGAGGGTGGCGAAGCTTCAGAGTTGTGAGCTGTTCAGACAAGAGAAAGGGGTCAGACCCCTCCTGGCGTGGTACGGCCGGGAGTAAGAACACATCAGGTCCCCCCTTCTCCCCGACAGTAGGAGAGGAGCCCTTGCCACCACCAGCACGGCGGGTTCCCTGGTGTTTGCACGGCCGGCCGCTCTGCTCCTGGGCTCACCCAGAGAAGCCTTGCACCCGCCGGGTGACAGGAGCCAGCACCTGCTTCCCCTGCTCCCACCGCCGTTCCTAGTGGCTCTGCCCTCGGTCGTGTTTTCGGGGCTCGGGAGGTTCTCTGCAGGGGTGGGTGGTGCTGTGTCCTGGGAAGGGATGCAGCAGGCATGCCCCAGGGGAAGGCCTGTGCCTGGGACCACAAGGACTCCCGGTGAAAGCCCTTCCCGGGGCTGGGCCCGCCCTGCAGGGAGCCCTTCCTCAGGGAAGCAGCCCTCGGAAGAGCGGAAGAGCACGAGGAGATCGGAAGTGCCCGGAGGGATGAGTTAGGAATGACAGGGACGTCCCTCCAAACTCCCGACAGTGGCCAGAGCCATGCTTGCAGGTTTTCTCAGTGGCCCCCTTGTACCTCAAAGAAGGTTCCAGAAGTGCTTTTCTTTCCAGGCCCCGGGGGCCCACATCCCCTGCCCTGACCACCGGCGCCCCCCAAACCTACCCCTGCAGGGGCCCCACCTGAGTCCCACCCACTCAGGTGCAGCGGACTGGCCCTGCCCCCACTGTCCTTCCATTCAGGAGATGACGTGGGTGCATGCGGTGTTGATCACGGTGTCGTGGGTACTAACTGGGGACAACTGGGGGCCCTCTATCTGTCCCTTAGCAGGCGATGGTTGCAGGAGCCCTCCCGCGGACGCCCTGCCGTCTCCCACGGTGACGTCCCGGGAAAGCACGGCCGCGAGGATGCTGCCTGCGGAAGCCGCGGGGCTCTCAGAGGGCACTGGGCGTGTGTGGATACGACCGTATGTACGTGGATATGTGCTCGCACACGCATGCACACACTGGCGTACGAGTGCAAATGTGTGTGTGTGCTTGGGCATGTGCGTACGGGGGTGTGTGTTCGTGTACGCACACGGGCGTGCGCTCTCTTGCCTCATGGTCCCTCATGCGGAAACGTGGCCCCCCTGGGTGGCGGCCCCACCAGCTTCCCTTTCCTGCGGAGGAACGGAGGAGGAGGGCAGGAGGAGAAGGGGAGAGAGCTTTCTCCCCCACATCGTCGTGGCACATTCAGGAGAAAAGGCGTTTTGCCAAACAGGAAGGAAAGTGTGAGCCCATTTTAGAGCGCTCGTTTTAGGAAAACATAGGAGCGGGAGCTGACGGAGTTGCTGGAGGGACGTACAGGCACGCAAGCGGGGCCTTTGCAGTTTGGGGACTTGGGGTAATTTCCCCCCTTCTTTTGACTTGTCTGCATTTTCTAAAATTTCTACAATAAACATCTATTGTAGTAATAACAACCGAATAACAACCGAAAAGTTATTTTAGCAGTTGGCCCGGAGCGGTGACAAGTGTTTAGATGAGCCGCCACCGGGACGCGCTGTGTTCTCGCCTCCGTGGGGGCCGCGGGCCGCGGGGGAAGCGCGCAGATATCACCGGCTTCCTCCAAGATGTCTCAGCGCCCGCCTTCGCGCTGCCACAGCGCTGGCGGGTCTGTCTGTCCCGGGCGTGGGGCTTTGCCGGCCCCTCCCAATGGGCGGGTACTTGTCAGAGCCCCCGTCCTGCTCCTCGGCCCGGAGCCCAGAGGGCGTGCTGGTTTCTGGGCGGGGCGGGCGTGTGCTCAGGGGCCCGCCACCGGGTCCTCAGCCTCCGGCCCCGTCACTGTATCCTTCGTCTTTCGGGCCTTGGTGTTGAGAGCAGTTCTGATAGGGGGCTCATGGGTCAGATGCCTGGGCTCCGTGGGGATGCCAGTGACCGTGGGCCAGTCCCTCAGCCTCCCAGCGCCCGGCTGCATCATATATAGAAAGGGGCCGGTGATGCGTCCGCTGCACGGGCGGCCTAGAGGAGTCGCCAGGCACGTGAAGCACAGAGAGCAGCTCCCCGCACACCGTCGGCACCAAATAAATGTGTGTTACTGTTCTCGTCTTCGTCATCTGTGTGATGCGTGTGGCGGCTGGCGGGATCCTGGCTTCAAAGATGTTCCAGTCTGCATTCCCAGAACCCGTGAATGTGGGAGGCCGCATCACAGAGGGGGAATGCGTGCTGCAGACAGAGTCAAGGCTGCTCGTGGGCTCACCTTGACCCGGGGAGGGGGGTCTGCCTTCTCCTGATGGACCCAGTGTGATCACAGGGTCCTTGTAAATGGACGAGGGAGGTGGAGAGTCAGAGGGCTTGGGGATGGCAACAGAAGTGGGGTCAGAGGGGGCACTGGTGCCGGCCTTGCAGGGGCAGGTGGGGGCTGCGAGCGAAGAGTGAGGGCGGCCCCCGGAAGCGGGAAAGGCAGCTCTCCCAGAGCCTTCAGGAGGGCAGCCCTGCCCATGCCATGCCTTCAGCCCAGTGAGACCTGGGCTTCTGGACGTCACAGCTGCGAGAGAGCGAGTCTGTGTGAAATCACAGAGTTTGCGGTCACAGGCAGCCCAGGGGTGTCTCAGCGTCTCCCCGAAGAAAGGGTGGGGAGGGTGACAAATTCTCAGGTGCCCAGCATGCCTGCCCTCCGCAGTCCATGTCTGGAGTGCGTCACAGCCGTCTGTCCTGCAGGCCCCTTTCCTGCCAACTCTGTGGGCATGGTTTTCGGGGTGGGGTGGGTCTGTGCACTGGGGAAATGTCTGTGGGGCCCCACAGGTGCCTCAGTGGATCTGATTGGCAGAGCTCCCCTCTGTCACCCTGCCCCCTCCTGGATGTCACCTGCGCAGGTGCGTCCTTGAACGCACCACTTCGGGGGAAGCCTGCTTCTACTTGATCAGAGAGCAGAAGAGGCCATACCCTTGACTGAATGGCTACACGCGACCAAATGCCTCGAGACGTCCTTAAGCCCGCCCCCGCAGAGTGCTCAAGGCGGAGAGAGCTCAGGCAGGCGCTCTGATGAGTGCGCGCTCTCTTGCCACGAGCAGGGAGAGGTTTGCAGCCACTCTCATTCAATCTCCTCTTTCTGTGTGAAATCCCAGCTTCAGAAGTGCTGCCTGGGAAGTGGTGGGGGAGGAAAGCCCCTCCCGGAGCGGAGCGGGGTAGGGGGGCGGGGGGGCCCTGCTGGAGAAGCCACATGGACACCTGGGTCATCCCCATCACACCCCCTGCTCTGGCCCCTGGGGGGCGGGTCAGCAGGGTCAGGGGCTCTCCTGCCACCTCCTTCTTCTGCTTTGTCTGCCGGGACCTGGACGGCTTCGTGATCTCTGCAGAGAAGCCCCCTGAAACCCCCTCCCCGGCCACCCGACCTCCTCCCGCAGGGCACATTGACTGTTCTAGTAAGAGGCGTCCCGTACTTCTGGGGCCCAGCCCTGGTCTAAGTGCGCATCCTGAATTCGAGGATTTTGCTCCCCCACCTCTCCATGAACCCCACACCCTGTCGCCACCACTGTACAGTTGGACACCTGCAGCCCAGAGAGGTGACCCAATGTCCTCCAAGTCACACAGCCCAGAAAGCAGCAGAGCTGAGGTCGGCGTTGGGACAGCCACACTCTGAGCCCCCGCGCGTGCTGATGCGCCCCGGGCCGGGGTGGGAGGGCTCCAGAGTTTTGCTCTGCAGTTCCCTCCGTGTGGACACGAGGCCGCCCCAGCACGGCTTCCCCGCAGGGTTCAGGGCACAGCAGTATTTTACTGTCGGAGAGTGTAGCTTTGTGAGGAGTTCAAGGCAGACGGGCCGATCTGCTGCAGCTCCAGCAGGAGACTCAGCACACGCGGTGGGTCTGCAGCAGCCACCCCGGCCAGGGGCCCCAAGCAGCCGTCCAGCTCGTGCTGTGCTGCGGGGTCTCCGCATGGTCTCGGGCTCCACGGTCCTGTGAGTGTGAGCCTCTGGGCGGGGGCCGGGTGTTCCCGGCGGGATGTCCGGCCCTTCTCACCTCCCTCCTTGCTCCTCCACATCTCCTGGGGCCCCCGTCCTGTGTTTCAGGGCTCGGTTTGTATTTTAGACCAAAGTGTCCGGGGAGAGGGGGACTGTAGGAATGAGCAGAGGAACGTCCTGTGAGCGTGCAGCGCAGGGGCCAGAATTCCCACCGGGGCGACGACGGTTGCTCAGTAAGTCAGTTCTCCAGCAGACCCACCCCTTTCTCTGCGGAGCGGCGGGCGTGGCCGCAGGGAGGCTGTTCCCGACAGGCAAACAGGTGCTCCAGGCCGTGGTCCCTCCGGTTCTGGGCCCAGGCTCGGTCCCAAACAGGCTTTGTCTTATCCTCCCTGAGGCTGTGCCCCGCCAGCGTGTCACCCCTAAGACGCTGACCAAGCCGGCTGCCTCTCAGTGGCTTGCTTCCTCCCAGGGTTTTCAGGTCAGAAGTGGGGTTTCGTACGGGCTCCTCCGTGTAGCCTTGCTCAGCAAAGCACGGATGGGACAGTCCAAGGAGTCAGCATTTGTTGACGCGTTCAATCCTTTCGCTCCCCGGGCCCCAGTTTATTCCCCTGTGACCCGGGGAGGGGGCTAGACCAGAGGTCCCTCCGTCTGGGGTAGTTTCAAGTGCCCCACAGCATAGTTTTGCCAAACACCTTCCCAGCCCGGGGAGGTTGCCAGGATGGGGTCTCCAGGGGCCGGTTAGGGCTCCGGATCAGGACAGCACGTCAGGACGGGGTGCGCAGGACTCCGAGCCAGAGGGCCTGGGTTTTCCTCCAGGCTGCGTCGCCGAGAACGTAGGAAAACAAGGCCGTTCCTCTTGTTTTGCTTTCTCGGAATGGGCGCAATGACAGCGCCCACCTCAGGGGTTGTCGTGTGGTTAAATGCCCTGTTTGATCTTAACAGGAACTTCGCAACCACGTCAGCCGTTCCTTCCCATTAGTCTGGTTTTAGCTTTTCCTCAAACGCTTCATTTCTCTTCATGTGTCCGAGTGCCTCCCAGGGCCCTGCGTGCTGGCTTTTCTGCCAGCAGATCAAGAATGTCATCTCTGGGGACAAAGGACATGGCCATCTGCAATCAGACAGCGGCTGCTTCAGCGCTGGAGGGCGGATGGCACTTTCCCATTCAGGCCCAGGGCACCCGAGACACGGAGGGGTCAGGCTGGAGAGAGCCGCCATTGCCGGAGTGCCCTGTGCGCTGGGTGCTGGCTGGGGGCATCGGGGTGCCATCTCTGGGGTAATTCACCCCCAGAAAGTCGGCTGTATTCTGTAGTGTCCCTTCCCTAACTTCGCCTCTCGTGCTGAGCCTGTATCTTGATGTCTCCCCAGAGCTTCTGCCATTACTTCCTGCTTCCTCTGGCCCTACGATGTGGGGCCCCCACCTTGGTCTTCTCTTTGGCATCAATGAACCATCTGGTCTACCAGCCACCTGGCCAATAGGGTCTAGAGCCTTTTTGCCTTCGTACCTACTCCCACGTCCCCTGCCTCAAGGAGGGTACTCAGGGCCTTTGGGGGGGGTTGGAAAGGGGGTCCCTGGCCTCATGACTTCATGCCAGCAGTGGTGGGGGCTGGGCTCAGGCCTGCAGGTGCTTCTGGGTGTGTGGCCGGCAGGTGACAAAGGGGGGAGCTCTTGTCCCTGGAATGGAGGCAGCAAATGAGCGTTTCTAATTGGAATGCTTTTTCTACCCAAAACCAGCTCCCTCTTTAAGGAGCTGGTTTGTGGGGGAAAGAAAAGTGGAATTTGCACAGAATTTGCAAACATTTGAGCTCCTTCAGCTTTGAGAGCTTTCGCTCTTAATGACAGAGACTTGTTGCCCTGTAGGAGTGACACACACTGACTCTGAGGCCTTATGTGGAACGATTCTGGACAAACAGGTCTGGGACCCTGATGAGTGGCTGTGATGGAAGCTTCTCCACTTGCTCTGCTTTTGGGTGAAAAGCTGCTTCCCAGCCTGGGCTGTTGCCCTTGCCCATGGGAACGTCCGCCTCCCACTGTGCCGGGGCGTGGCCTCTGCTGTCCTGGGCATCGGCTTGAGGCAGGAGGGGAGATGGCCTTCCTGCCTCGCGTTGGAAGCGTTATGGGTGACCCGGCCCAGCTTCCCTCCCAGAACGGGGACGGGGTGGGGTGGGGGGCGGTGGCATTTTCAGAGCACAGCTGAGTAGGTCGCTGGTTATTCCACTTGTCAGAGGTCCTGCTGGCTTCTGCTGGTTCCAGAAACCCTGCTCTGGTCATGGGCGTCCGTCGGCTGGGGTTCCCACAGCAAAGTGCCCCAGACCGCGTGACCTGAACAGCAGGTATGTACTGTCCTGCTGTTCCGGAGAAATCCGAGATCGCGGTGTCAGCAGGGTGGGCTTCTTCCGAGGGCTGTGAGGAGTCTGCTCCGAGCCTCTCCCCTGTGTGTCTCTATGCCAGAATTTCCCCCATCCCCTACCCATGGACATGGCGAGAAGGGCAGGCTCTGAACCGGGATGCGGGACCTCACCGGACGCTGGGTCTGCTGGCGCCTTGGTCTTGGACTTCAGCCTCCAGAACGGTGAGAAATGAACTTCTGTTGTTTATGAGCCGCCTGGTTTATGGTTTCTTGGCTGATGTGGCCAGATGGGCCCACCCCAGGGTGTGGCTTGTGACACAGACACGTTTATTTAACATGTTTCATGTGACCCAGTCGCCTTCCTAGGGAAACAAAGCGCCGAGAAGTGGTCAGACCTGATTGGTCTTTAGGGTTCGCGGAAGAGGGAGAAGAGGTGGAAAGCAGCTGGGACAGAGTGTGGGAGCTCAGGGTGGTGACCTGGGGGTGCTCGCAGGACCCGCTTGTCCCTCCCTATGCCCCCTTCTTGGAGATAAGGATGCTTTTTCCTCCAGGAGTGGAGAGCGCCTCTGTCCCAGGAGGGTCTCGGACCTGCTTCTGGAACGGGTCAGAGAGTGCTTCCTGCTTCTGCCGTTGTCTCAAATCCCTTCAAGTATTCAACATGCCAAGATAGCCTGTTCTAAGGGAGGATGTCCTGAACCCCGTCACTTTGGGGCCCCCGTTCTCCATGACAGAAAGGGGACTCAGCCTCAGCCACCATGCCGTGGGTTTAGGAGCAGTTGGGAACAGTCTAGATCCTTGTCTGTTCCAGCCGACCGGTGGGGCTGTTTGGGGAGGGTGCACCGGGTATCTGGGGTTGGGGGAGGCCTGCAGTGCGGGCAGATGGACGGACAAACAGAGGGTTGCATCTGAGGCACGCTGCGCCTGGCGCCGGCCCACGGGAACCTCTGGGCGGGCGGCTGTGGGAGGCTTGGCTGAGTGGGACCCTCCACGTGCGGAGCGGGGGCTGGAGGAAGAATCTGGAACGTGGAGAGTTGAATGATCTGGGCTCTGTGGCTGAAAGGGAATTTAACCTGGACCTGGGGGTGTAACTACACCCCAGAAAGCGGAGGGTGGCCCCCAGTACCGGGCCCAGGCCAAGCTCAGCCGCTGCCCAGGGTGGGGGCACAGGGCTGGCGCTCAGGCAGACCCACTCTCTGCTCGTCTGCGGGGCCCCTGTCTCCCTGAGTGTCTCCCCTTCTCTCCCTCTCTCTGTTTCCCTGTCTGTCTCTGCCTCCCTCCCTCTCCATCTCTCCATCTCTCTGTCTCTGCCTCCCTCTTTCTCTTCATCTCTGTCTCTGTCTCCCCCCATTTCTCTGTCCCTCTGTCTCCCTCTCGCTGTCTCTCTGCCTCCCTCTTGCTTTCTTTGCCATGTGCTAAAAAGCAGCACTGATCACCTGTGGAGTTGCTCATTCCCTCCCTTCCTCGGCTGTCTGCGGGGCCACCGGCTCCGGAGGAGGGCAGGGATCTCACCCAGGGCGCTCTCAGCTCCTTCGGACACGTGCACTTGGCATATAACAGGTGCTCAATGACCTCTCCAGGAGCGCTGTGCATGCCTGAGCACTGCACGCTGTGCCTGGGGGGACCTCGTTGGCTCTAGCTGGTCTCATCCAGGTGAGCGTGTGACCTCTGTCCCCTTTGTGTCACTCTCCTGCTCTCCCAGAACTTGCTCCGGGCCTGGCGG
Source organism: Enhydra lutris kenyoni (assembly GCF_002288905.1). Classification (NCBI taxonomy): domain Eukaryota; kingdom Metazoa; phylum Chordata; class Mammalia; order Carnivora; family Mustelidae; genus Enhydra; species Enhydra lutris. Next base: position 16,354,666 of record NW_019154122.1, read on the forward strand.
AAAGCTCAGGCCGCAAGAGGGGCTCGGGGGGCGGGAGGACTGCGGTTTCCTCCTCGGGTCCTGGCCCAAAGACGGTAGCTTCTGGTTCCTGCTGGAGAGGCCCAGATGAGCTCAGGAGGACTGCGGTTTCCTCCTCGGGTCCTGGCCCAAAGACGGTAACTTCTGGTTCCTGCTGGAGAGGCCCAGATGGAGGACAGACCCAACCAAGGGGCGGGGTACAGCTGGGCCCCTCTCCGAGGCAGAGGTCAGAGGCCCTGGGATGAGGCAGGTCTGAGTTTGCATTGGGGTGCACCTGCTTCCCCGAGGAACGGGGCAAGTAATTAAAATTCCCTGTGGCTCCAGTTTCTGATCTTTAAGGTGGGGCCAAGAGCAAGAATAGTGACCCTCATACTTAGAGTACTACTCAGGTCCTCTAGTCTAGTGGAGGAGACGACGCGGTGCTAAGTCCCTGGGTCGTCACAGACACTCCTCACTCCCGCGATTATGGCTCTTAGTAAGTTTGGGGGGCACGACTGGAGCCCGTGTTGGTGGCTGATGATCATGAACCTGGGAGCTGGGGGGACGAGCCCAGCTCTTAGCAGGCAGATGTCCCGAAGTCTTCCCTCCGGCTGTCATCACGGAGGCAGCCAGTTCCCATCGTGGGGTCAGCCCTCTGGATCGGACTCTGAGCCCCTCGTCTCCCATTTCCCTACGATGCGCTCCTTTGAGGGTTCGTAAGAGGTTTCCAAGGGATTCAGCAGATAGCCTGGTGGTGCCTGCAGTCTGGGCCTCGGTCCTGCCCCGAGAACCGTCCCATCACACAGCCCTGGTGCCCACAACTGACCTTTTCAAGGACCTTCCACCTGCCTGTGCTCCTGGCTGGCTCCCCACCGACCCCGGGAAACCGTCCTCCTTCATTCAGACCTACCCCCGAGCTTCACGATCCCTCAGGATGAACAGAAGTATGTCCCCGGGTCCAGAAGAAGGAGCTGGTGATAGACAAAGCCCGGGTGGCCAGGAGGGTCTGGGATCCGCCTCACACAGACAGAGCAGAAATGAAGCAGGTGCACTGGTGGGGGCTGAGGCTGGGCCAGGCCCTGGGTAGGGAAGGGGTTTAGCCTTGTGGGGAGAAGGGCGCCTCGGGGGAGCCTGGAGGAGGGACTCGGGGGCCGCGAGCTGCAGGACTAACGGTCCCGCAGCCCCATGTGGGTGCCGTGCCCCCCGCGTCACAGAGCCAGGCTTCGGGGCCTCCCGCTGTCTGTGAAGAGGATTCGCTGTTGACCCCAGGGAGCAGACGGGGAAGTGGAAGGTCAGGAGGTGACACGGCCGAAGTCACAGCGGACTGCAGGGCCTGGCACCGGCCCGGCTGCTCTGATTCCCAGGTCTGTTTGCCGCGTCTTCCCTCCTTCCGTCTGCCCGAGAGCTTCCTCTGCCCCCGGCCTCCCTGGAGATGAGGCTCTGCCCGGGGACTTTAGGGGCTGTTGGAGGCCTGACCCTTGGAGCCTTTGTCCTTCATTCTCCCTGGGTCCACTCGCGTCTAGGCTGCACACGGCCCATGGGAGGAGACGGGTCAGCCCTTCCTGACGTCTCTACTAACGACATGAAAAGGGGCCCGGGAAGCCCACGGTCCCACCCAACCATCTGGGTCACTGAGTGCTGCCCCCCAAAGGCAGGCCTGCGGGGGGAGGAGTGACCCCCGTTCCCCACATCTGGCTTAGGGGTGGGACCCCCGGTATCTCTGGTCTCCCCGCGGCTCATGCTGGGGTGACGCTGGGTGCTCCCGGAACCCCACGGGAGAGCAGAGCTCACGTGCCCTGCAGCGGGGGCCTGGATCCCGGCATGACGGTGTGTGGCCTCTGAGCCCCGTGCCGGCTCCGCCACCCCGGGCCCCCCGCCGGACTCGCAGCCTCCCCCGCTGCGACTGCCGGGACGGCTGCTCGGCGCCGCCTCCTCTGCCCCAAGCCGCCTCCTCACACTGGAGCGCGAGGCCTCCTGCTGGCAGTGGCAGCGGCTCGCGGCTCGCGTACTTGCGGGGCGCAGGAAGGGGAGGCTCCGTAAGACGCCAACTGAGTAAATGCCACGCGCTCCAAGGAAGTGATTTCTGCAGGTGGACACACGTTTGGGCGAAAGTGCCCTCCTCGTGCGGCCGTCGGGGTGGCCCGTCTGCTCCTGCCTGCGGGGCCTCCGCCTCGGTACTGGGGGATGGCGGTGCGGTCGCTGGGCCCGGAGAACAGCTGGGCGCTTCCTGGCCTCCCCCACCGGCTTCCCTTGTCACCGCTGACCCCAGCGAGAGCTGCTGGGCGGGCCGGCTCCGGCACTTTCCCCCTTCCGGGTGTGGAAGGAAGCCCGCGTCTCCATGCAGTGTCCCACGACTGCCACCAGGGGTCACCAGGCCCAAGGGCTGGAGGGTGGACGCGGGTGGACGCTGCCGGCCAGGAGCAGAGCCAAGGGGCAGGGGCAGGCGGAGGAAGCCGGCAACAGCCTGGATGTGAGCATTGGTCGGGAGCTGGGAAGCCAAGTCTGGCCGGGCCCTCGGGCCAGCTGAGTGGTGGGCTTTAGTCCCTGGGGTGCCCTGGTGTCCCACCTGCCTTGCAAGGGCTGTGGGCTCTGGGGGAGGTCCCAGGACCCGATGCTGCTGGCTTCTGGGAGAACAAGGCCCAGCACAGTGCTTGAGAGCTGGTGGCCTTTGGAGTCACCCTGAGGGGCTCTAAGACCGGAGTGGATGTGGGCCACCCCCTTAAGCTGTTTGAGCCTCGGCTTCCCCATCTGTACAATGGGAGAAATGGCCCAAGGGTTGCTGGAGCGCTCACGGAAACAATGTGTGCAGAGCGCTTGGCGCGGCTGGCGTGGTGGCGTCCCTCAGCAGATGGAAACGACGGTTCCTGTCCCCGTCAGGGGTTTTCAGAGGGACTGTCCTTCCGTGGTCGCCTCCTCCAAGACGCTGTGTGGCTCCTGCTGGTTCTTAATGTCCCTAATCTCCTGTTGATTATTCCTGGGGTTTCAGCCAAATAAGCACTTCCAATTAAAGCTCCTGCCACCGCTCCAAGTTGAGTTGCCATGGCAACGGGAGTGGGGATTTTACTTCTTCCCTGGAATGTACACATGTGTGTGAGTCTTTGTGCGGGTCTCTGCTTGTGCGTCGGGCTCTTACCAGAGCTCACCCCTGTGGGGCCCGGGGCCGGCAGGTGGGCGGACGGAGGGAGGCTGAGACCCCGCTCCCGTGGGCCTCCTGGCAGCCTGGGAAAGGTTCTGCCCTACAGTGCTCGGCCCGTGTCGGGGAGGAATGCAGGTTTCCCCGTGTTCCCTGTGCAAGCGTGGCCTCAAGCCTCCTGTCCAGTCTGGCTGCCGGGAGGAGGCCGCGCTGGGTGGTTGATGGTCCTGCCCGAGTCTCTGGAGCGTCACACGCGTGAGTGCGTCTCTGTCTCTTTCTCTCTGTGTCTCGAGCCAGTCCTTGGAGCTGCATCTCAGAGACAGAATTCCGAACTCCGCTCGGGCCCGGCTGACGGAGGTCGGGGAGGTGCCGAGCTGGGAGCAGAGCTGTGAGGCCCGACCTCCGGGGGCTCTGAATTCCAGATGCGTTTAGCGTCGGTCCTACGGGAAGTTCCTGGAAAATAGGCTGCGGCTTCATGCACGGATCGGCTGGGACTCCTTCAGCTGAGAACATCTAAGCAGCTTTTGCAAAATAAAATAAACAGATGAAAGAGAGAAAGAAAGGACATGTATGCGCGCGCGCACACACACACACACGCACACACACACAGACACACGACAGAAAGACACACACACACACAGACACACACATGGGGCCCCAGTGACCCCAGTCCAGCCTTGTCTAGTTTCCTGCACATTTGGATCTGGGGCTCCAAAGGGCGTGGGGCTCTGACCGCTCCAGGTCTCAGCTTTGCCTGCCGTGTGGGACCACCCTCCCTGGGATGGAAAGACCTCCAGCCCAGATCTCGGTGCCTGGGGCTCGGGTGGATGGTGAGAAAGCTTTCTCTGACACTGTTGAGAAAACAGATCTTATGGAAGGGTCTGATAGACTCCCTCCCCACCATCCCGCTCCGGACACCGTTGGAGGAATGTGCTGAGCTGGAGGCTGGCCTCGGGCTGTGGCTGCGGGGGAGGCCATGGGTGCTTGTAAGCAGCTGGAGTTTCCCTCTGAAGCCCTTTATCCCTGCCGTGGCTCCCAGTCCAGGGAAGGAAGCTGACCTGCTGGGCAGGCTGGGTATCCCTGGCTGCTTCCTGTGTGTTGGGAGCTATCTGGGCCCCAAGGAGGAGGAGAACAGTCTCTTGAGGGACAGAAAAGCACAGTGTGCTCCTGGGCCTGCTCTGGGAGCTCCCGATCTATGCTCAGTGCCTCAGCCGCAGACCAAGTGTGCCAATGTCTGCATGAGGCTTTTGACCCACGGCGGTCTGTTTCAAAGACCAGTGTTCGTGGGATATTTTCTCTTAAATTCTGGAAATGTGAGCTTCTTCGTGGTGACAGCTGACTTTGAAGACAATGCGACTGGTTTTCTGAATGAACTGGGATTCACCGAGGAAGGGGTTTGACAGGCAGCACAGAGATGCCGACCCAAGGCCCGATAGCTTCCCCTTTTGTAACAAATCAGCTTTCTCCCCTCTGCATCTAGAATCATTTCAGCTGTTTTCGGGGATTGAGAAAACAGTCATGCACATCGTTTTTGGGACCGGTGGTCTGGAAGAGAAACCTGGTTGGGAAGCCTATGGAAACTGCTTCCCAAGACATTGATTTCTCCCCATTAGGGATTTTCCCCAATCTTGTCTTAGCATCTCTGGAGTCTTTCTAGGTCTCTGCTGGTACTGCCCCCCTCACCGTGGATGGAATCCCAGTACTTTGCTTTGTTCTAGAACTATCACCTCTGACCCTCCAGGAGGGCTGGTGACAGGTGCTCATGTCTCTGACAGGTGTCTGCTCAGTGTCTAGTTAATTTCCTATTTGGAAACGAACACGCCCTTTGTTTTTGGAAATGTAAGGGGACCAGCCGCGTCCCTCCGGCCACCTTGTGATCATCCTGGTTTTCCATCTCGCACATATCTGTCCAGGACAGACAGACCAGATCATGCTCTCCACCGGGCTTTCCTGAGTCAGCGGAGCTCCCCAGGCTCCCCAATCCTCGAGCCTCCCAGCGTTCATGTCACACTGGATTGTCACTGCCAATTTCCTTGTCTCCCCAATGAGGATGGATCTTCCCATCTTCGCTGAATATCCCCAGCCCCTCACGGCGTTGGGCAGGACGTCCCATGCAGTGTCTATTTCCCGAACGAGAACCCCGATGAACTTTAGGAAACCCTGACGGAGCTTCAAGACTGCTTGCCTTCCTGCGACCTCGTGGCCTCAAGTCTTTTACTTCGGTGGCATAGGCTGGTTCCTTGGTGCAAAATACCCAGACTGAGACCTTCAGGAGACATTTCCGGGTTGCTCATGTGCGATCTTAGAGGGCAGCGGAGGGGAGTACGTTCCCTTCCTAAGTCTGCCCTTTGGCTAAATGTGGGTACTGGCGGGCGTAAGGGCCGCCCCAGAGTGCTTGGGGGTGGCTGGGGAGTCAGCACAGTCATCTCTGAACTGGGGAGGTGCTGCTAAACTCTTTCCTGCTGGGCACTCAGCTCCACGATGTTTCCCAGTCTCTGGTGAGGCCAGTGCAGCCACCGGACTCCTTCCAGATGATGGGGGGAGAATGCGGGAGACGCCAGAGCAGCCCTTCCCGTCCACACCCACGACACCCTCCCAGGATGTCTGCAGTCTCCCCACATCTTCCGAGGAGTGGAGTTCCTTCCACGAAGGAATGAGCCTGTGCCTGGCCTTCTGCCTGGCCAGGTCGGATCGCATCACGGCCACCCAAGCAGGTGGTCTTACCTGACTGTCCCATGTGCTGAGTCTCATTTTCCTCCTGGCAACCCCCTTCCTGTGAACTGCTGCTCCTGGGTTTTCCCTGATCAGCTCACCGTCCTGTTTCGGGGCCTGGTGCAGGGACCACCTATTCTCGGTGGCTTTCCCGGCCTCCCAGGACTTTCGAGGGCCAGTTCTCTGGGTCCTGACATGCCCGGATTTACCTCCACCCTTGTAGTTGCCTCTCAGTGCGATGGAGATCCGTCTACTGTTCCTTCCCTCCACTGACTGTGAGCATCCTGACGGGCGGAGGTATGTTTGTGTCCTCGTGCCTGGCAGGGTGTCAGACCACAACAGGTGTTCACGTGGAGCTGGAAGGGAAGGAGGGACATAGGGAGGGGGAGCGAGCGAGCAAGCGAGAGGGGTAGGGAGGGAGTCAGTGTCCCGCTTCCTCTTCTTTCTCAAAGCTGGCCCAATGTCTTTTGGTCCTTCTCTGGAATTAATGCAACAAAACAAAGATCCAAGTGCCCCAAATGCCTCAAATGTATACCTTGGGGCACACCTGGGTTTCTATGAAAAACTAGTCTTCTCTGTCACACCATCTATCCATTAAAAGATTAGGTCCCTTCTCTCTGGTCCATTTTTCCATGTATGGGTTTGCCTTCCCTTCTGTCCTCACCCCTGCTCGTGCTATTGCTCTTTCTTTCACCTCTCATCCCTGCATCCCTCCCTCCCTCCACCATCCATCCATCCATCCATCCATGAATCCTTCCAACCATCCATCCTTCTGTCCGTCCGTCCATCCATCCATCCATCCATCCAGTCACCTCTTCCTTCAAAAAAAAATGTGCTGTGTGCCAAGGGCTGTTCAAAACATAAAAACCGATGCCACGAAAAACTGGACAAAAATCCATGCTGTCATAGAGCATGCGTCTATCTATCAATCTAATAATCATCTGTCTGTCCATCCATCCCTCCATCCGTCCATGCATCTATCCACCCCTCCACTGTGCATCTATGTGTCCATCCATCCATCCATCCATGAATCCTTCCAACCATCCATCCTTCTGTCTGTCCGTCCGTCCATCCATCCATTCTTTATCACATAGTTATGCTGGACGTCAAAGCATGTGCTTGCTTTGGTCAATGAAATATGAGCAGAGCTGGTGTGTGTGTCACCTCTGCGAAGCGGTTGAGAGGCAGTTCTGGTTTTGTTCATGCCTTCCCCTCTAGCAACATTCTAGGTGTTTCCTGCCTCATCAGCACGGGTCCTGGAGCGAGGAACAGTACAACGCGCAGACCACTCTTCCCTGCGGCATAACAACCAAACTGCTCTGGACATGTGGCAGGAGAAAGAATCAAGATTTTGTTACACCATTACTTTTTTTCTTGTTTTTTTTTTTTTTTCTATAGCATACCCTGGCCTAGCTTGGCTGATGGATACAAAGTGACAGATTGTTTTCCAGATGGTTATGCCAATTTACATGCCCATCCTCAGTGATCGGGACTGCCTGTCTTACTCTATCCTCGCTGCCTGGAATAGCATCATTGAAATTTATTTTAAAAATCTGATCAGTCTGAGAGGTGAAGAGGAATCTTATTTTAATTTCCATTTCTTTGATTAGTAGGGAGGTTGATCGTATGGGCAGTGGTCGTTTGCTTTTCTTTTCCCAGGAACCCTTTTCCTGGGCTGGAAAAGATGACTACGACAGCGTCAGAGGAGTTCAGTTTGGTCCTACCTGGAAGAAGTCAAGGGCAAGCATGGGAAGTCCTGGGGAGCAAGTCCCCACGGGGATGAAACTGTGCGGCGGGAAGTTCTCTGCTGGGGCAGGGCAGGTTTGCAGGTAGTGCAGGGGCTGGGGCTAGCAGGGCGGGGGGCGGGGCGGGGGGGGCAGAGCTTGGGTCCTGAAGCCCGGAGGCCCCGGGCCGTCTCCTCCGCGGTCCGGCTTACACCCTGCCTGTTTCTGTTCTTGGAGTCAGCAGGTGGGAGGCGGGACCTGGTGCCCCCCCACCCCCAGCGGCCCTGCTCTGGCTCATCCAGGCTCTGCCTCCGACGGCTCCGCCAGCGGCACAGGGCCGTCCCTTCCAGCGGCTCGTTATCCCCTGGCTTATGTAAGCCTTCGCCAGGTTGCGTCTCTGGTCCGGGTCTTTAAAAGTAAGCGGCTTACATAACTGTTTCGACTGCACATTTGAATTAATTTCCAACATTAACTTTGCTTTAGAATGAAGTCATTGGAGACCAGTGGGAAGTAGGGAAGTGGGGGGTGGGCTCCAGGGAGAGCGTTCTTGCCCCCCATCCCCCGCCCCTACCCCCAAGCCCCTGCCCTGGTCCCCAGCCCTGCTAAGTCCTGGGGACTCCTGGGGAGGTGGCATTTGTTTGGAAGAGGCCGCTCAGGAGTCCAAATTTCTCTCCGTCTTTGTGCCACAATAAATTATTCAGGTAAATGGCTCCAGCCTGTGGAAAGAGCCAGATCACGCAAAGGCCTTCAGCCATGAGGTTGATAGAAACAGAGGGACTCTGGCAGGCCGTGAAGGAGCCCGAGGCGGCTACCCCTCAAAGGTGGGCGCCCCTGGCAGGGAGGCCAGGGGCCATGGGGGCCTGGCGGTCGGGGCTGTGACTGCCCTCCTGGAGGTCGGCTGCGTGTCAGAGATGGTTTCCCTCCGTGAGGGTCTCTCCCAAGGCAGGGCTGGGAGTGGGAGGGAGGGAGCACCTGGATGCCTGTGTGGGGGCAGCGGGATGATCCCCGGCCACCTCCTCAGTCCCAGGTTACCTGTGCCCTCAAGCCCGCGGGGGTTCCTGCTCTGGCCTGACCCCACTGGGATCTTCTTAGAGGCCTGGGAGGGACATGAGAACGAGGGGTCCTCACGGGGCCTGGGGAGTTTGCGGGCCTGGGGAGTTTGCGGACCTGAGACTTACGCCCGCCATCTGCCTGCCTGGCGGCTCCAGCGGGCCAGAGGCAGAGCGACCCGTGGGGGCCCTCCGCAGCCAGAGCTGGCCCAGGGCCGCACCAGGGTGATAGTTACCTTCTGGTGCTTCCCTTGCGTGGAGAGGCAGGCTCAGGTGTTGTGGCCTCCAAAGTTAAGCCTGGAATCACACTTGGTTCTGAAAACTTTCTCCACCCCATTTGACTGGCAGATGCTTCTAATTGCTTTGTTACCCGGGAGAATCCTCCAGAACTGAAAAGTGTCTGGACAGCCTTGAGAAGTGGCTGGACAGCCCCAGGACCTTGGCTGCTCCCCTCTCTAGCCGGCTCCTCTCGTCTGCTCTAGGTGTGAAAGCCCCGGGCAGAAACGAGTCGCGCCTGACGTGTGAGATGCTTGGTGTGTGGGGCCTGGTGGGGGCAGAGGATGGCGAGCTCCATCCCGGGGATGAGAGGAGAAGGGGGTGCAGAGAGGTGGAGAGGGACGTGGGAGCCAGCACTCGGAGCTGACGAGAGACGGAGGATGGAAGCCACAGGGAGTTGCAGAAATCTGGGGTTTCTGGGCCACGAGAGAGGCTCTGGGATCCAGGACTGTGGCCGGCTGGCCAGACCACGGCCGGGGAGACTCCATCCCAGCTGGAGGACTGCGCGGGGGACAGAGAACCAGCGCGGTCCTCACCCCTCTGCAAGGACAGAGGCAGGAAGGAGTTTGCTTTTCCAAAAAATGTCTTTATCTTCCTCAAACCCCAAACCAAACCCATCGGAAAGCCTTCCAGTGGAAACCGTGCCCGTAGACAAACATGCTTTCAGCAAACCTGTCCGCGTCCTGGGAGACATGGACTGGGGTGGTCTCGGCGCACTCTGCCAGCCCAGGGCTGCTCTGGCACGGGGCTGGGGGAGGAGGGGGGACCCCAGGGGCTTTATTCTCCCTTGAATTATTCCGCACCTGCACTGTGTGGGGCGCGGCCGGGTGCGGAGTGAGATGCGGGCTTCAACACCAGCAGCAAAGCCTCCTGCGGTTGTGGGAGGAGCCAGGATGCCTCTGCAGAACGTGGCCTCTGTCACTGAGTGGCCGGCGTGGACGTGGCTGCTGGAGGGTGCGTTCATTCCACAGTTCGAGGCCGACTCTGGGTCGGGGTGGCCGGTGCTCGCTGGGGGCTGGAAAGCTGTCCTGGGGTCCTTGGCCCTGTGGGAGGCAGGAGAGCTTGTGACATTGTCCGGCCTCCCCCACCTTCTCCGAGCTGGCTCCCAGACATCCTCCATTCTCAGAGCCTGTTTCCTTCCTCACCAAGTGGTTAAGAACCGTCTGGGTGTGCCGGGCCCTCTGTGTGTGTGTCCTTCCTGTGCGGGTCCTGACCGTCCGCGTCAGCTGGGTCCTGTCCCCTCCAGCTCTCCCTGGTGGTGCAGAAAGCCACGCCCACCGGTTCCTTCATTCACCTACTCGCTTTTGTGACATACTTTCCCTCCGTGTCCACCACGGGCAGCCTGGCGCCAGGCTCTGGGCGCTGTGGGGAGCATGACCGGGGGGTGCAGCAAAAAGGCCAATGGCCTCAGGGCGGCACTTTCCAGGCTCTGGGATTTGGCTGAACAGCCCCGGGCCGCATCCTTGGGAGCACCGCGCCTTGACTTCCTGTCTTTCCTCCTCTCTTTCCGGACCCCGTCTCTCCCTCACTCTCCTCTGCCTCTTGCTCCAATAATTCTTGAGTACCTCCTAGGTGCCATGTGCTCTTCTAGGCACGGGGACCCAGCAGATGATGACATCAAGCAAAGCCCCCGCTGTCCTTGCTACAGGGAAGGCGGGAGCCAGGCGGGAGCCAGGCAGGAGGGGCCGCGGGCAGCCAGCCTCTGGGAGTTTCGGCCCCTGGGGCAAGGCCAGGGTTCGGGTTCTCACACAGAGATGTGGTTCTGCTGCTGGCTGCTGGGACGGAGCGGAGCCCTGGAGACAGGACCAGCCCCCCACCCACGTGTCCGTGGCTTGTATTCACAAGAGACCTGGGGATGCTTCTGAGCTCTGATGGGGGCACTTCTTAGAAGGGCAGCCCCCAGGTCCCCCTCTAGAGGCATGACTCTATAGGTCAGCGGTGGAGCCCAGTAGCTTGGTCGTTAAGGATCATCCTCCTGCCCCCCAGCGGTTCTGTGTGATGCACGTGGCCCCTGACCACAGCCTGGCGGTGGGGCAGACATGGCATAGACCGATTCTCGGCCCACTGCTTACTCCTTCACCGTGTGACCGTGGGTGAGTGTCCGCTCTGTGGAGGGCCCGAGCTGGGGAACCTGCAGGCCTGGGAGGGTCCTTCAGTCTGTGCTCACATCGTCACTACCACTGGTCTGCGGTTGGCATGACGCTCCGTGTCCGTCTGCCAGGACCCCACTCCGGGCGCTACCTCATGGGGCACCAGGTGGTGCCTCCTGCTCCCTCCCAGCAGGCCCCGTGGACGCACCGTGGCCAGGGAAATGCAGTTCCCTGCCAGGCCAGGTCAGAGCCACTTGTCCACAGGCCACCCTCACTGTGCAGGAACGGCCAGGGTGGCCAGAGAGCTCTTACCAAGAGGGAGGCCGAGGGAACCGGGCAGAGTATGGACGGCGGCTTGTACGTGGTATAGCACCACGAACCCGAAAAGACCCAAACCCACTGGACAAGCACGTCCCCCCCCCATTCCGACTCTGCGTCCGTCACTGCCCCGTCGCAGTCCACTCACCCTCCGTCCCCGTCCCTGCCCTCTGCTTGCCTTTCAGCATCGCTAGAGTCCCCTCTAGCAGATCCGCCCGTAGCCGATCAACACCTGAAAGAGAAATTTCGGAATGGTATTTAATTTAGATTTAATTGTCATGATTTCAGTGGTCTTGCTGGCATTAATTGTTTAAAGACACTTAATGAAACTTAATCAGTCTGTCCCAACACAGCACAGGCCAGGAACAATTTGTCCGCACCACGGTGAGATGCAAAACACAGGCACAGATGGGGGGGGGGGGCAGCTGGCGCAGGGGGAGGGGGCTGGGTTTGTCATCCCTCTAGAAGACCCCATGGTGATTTCCCATGCTCCCCCTCCTCCGCCCGCCACTGGGCTCCTCTGACCCATGCCGCTGGACCCCCGGCCCCTCCCTCCACTTCCCCAGGCTCAGGAGGGACCCGGGGTTCCCCCAGGACAGCTGGGTGATTCCCCCCATATCTGTTTAGCATCATGCCCTTCTGTCTACAGCGAACCCAGAGGCCGGCTGGGGTGTGACCTCTCCCGTGCCACACTGGGCCGGCCTGGCTGGGCCGCTTCTCTTGATCCAGGACTCGTGTTTGCCTCCTGCAATGGGGCATGGACGAAATGGCCCTTCCCTCACGGCCCCCAGCCTGGGGCTGAGTTCACGGCAGTGTTGGGTAGAGGCACTGGGACCTGACCACCTCGGTCCCCAAGCAGCGACCTGACCGTGGATGAGGGATGTAACCCATTTAAATGGCCCATCACCTGCCACCTGCTGTAGCGGCCTCTTCCGGCTCAGGTAGGTAAAGGGTCTGCACCTGCTGGCCCAGAACCCGAAATCCACGCTGGCTATTATTATTGTTAGATCAATGACATTTGTTATTTTAGCCCCGATGACGGCAGGCGCTCTGCCAATGTCGGGTATGCAGTGACAAACACGGTCTTCGCCCGGACAATTATGGTTCACGGACACGTTAGCTTTTGTACCCAGCCTGCTCCAGATGGGATTAAGACAGACACTGGCTGTATTAAGAGTGTCCAGGATGGGTGATATGTCTAAGTCCTCTGAGAGCCCTGGCAGGGCCCCGACCTTGTGAGGAGGGAAGTCAGGGTGGGCTTCCTGAAGGAGGTGTTGTTGAATGTCTCCCTCGTCCTCACTGGGGAGGGCAGCTTGTGGCCGTGGGCTGAGCCTTCCAGGGTTTTGGGGGCATCTGAAGTTATCCCAGGCTCAGCATACTCAGGGCCATGGAGTGCGCTCGAGCTGTGACCCGACTTCCTGGGGTACACGGAGGCGGGCCTCCTGCTCCACCAACCAAAGTTTCCTAATGCCTCTAACAGAAGAGCTGGGCTTCCAGGCACCCGTGAGCGTCCCTCCCCTCACGGCTCCGTGGAGCCATCCATGGTGGGGTTTGAGTCCCAAGACAGGCTGTGTCCCAGCTCCAGGCCGCTCAGCGACTCCCCCTCCACCCCTCACTGAAGACACTGCGAAGCCCACGGGGCGTCCGGCAGTGCCTGCCCCAACCTGGGGGAGGGGACCCCAAGGCTCACGCGCTTCTTTGTTGCTCTTGTTTGAGCCCGTGCTGGGTTTGTACCCTGGTGCCCCGTGGAAGGTTCCAGGGACAAGGCGGCAGCCACAGCACCAGCGGGGGCCTCTGGGGGAGCCTTCGTCTTCCTGGCCGCCTGGCTGTCCTGCACCTTGGTTTCCAACAACACATGGGGCTTCCTGGAGCTCGCAGCTGCTCCCAGATCACCGCGGCACAAAGACAGGCCTGGACGCCGCAACCTGCCCTCTGCTCGGGCGGCGGGTCCGATGTGCAGAGCTGATGTTAGCGAACACAGAACTATCTCTTGGCAGAAGAGGCTTGGGACCGTGCGTGCCCCCAGGGTCATTCTGGATGGTTCTTCCAGGCCAGTTAAAACATAGGCTTTGAATGGCGGGATCCAGGTAGTCCAGGAGAAGGACACAGGTCCCTCAGTGATGGTGGCTCCTTTTGGGGGTTCCTGGGGTCATGGGGTGCAGCCCTGCGTCTCCATCACTGTGGAGACCTTGGAGGGCACTCTCCCCATGCTGGGGAGCCCCCTACCCCAAAACAGGCTATAGGACCCGGAAGCAAAAGGGGTAAGTATCTCTAGCAACTCTGCCCCTTCTGGTTTATAGACACTACTTGGCTTTGGTCTCGGGACCATTTGCTCCCGAAAACCCCCTCCGTGGATTGGAACCAGGACATCCCAGCCTGGGGGAGCTCTCAGCCCTTCTGAAAGGAGAGCTGCCTGTGGTCTTCTCTGTTGGGAGGCAAGGTTCTGGGTCCCCCGTGGCTGCAGGAGGCTGGGGGGTCCAGAGAACAGGTGGAGTCTCCCCAAGACTGGGGTCATGTTGGTCGACATGGGCGCCCTTGAGCTGGCCTTTACGGGGCGGCCACAGTCGGATATGACTTTTAGCAACCTCGGTCTGACAAAGAGCAGAACTAAACAAAACCCAGAAGTCCCACTGACCCCTCCTGACGGAACCACCCCCCCCCCACCCGCCTCAGGGCAATCCGTAGACAGACGCCCTGCTCCCTCCCAGCGGCCACACTTCTGCGGGATCTGGTTTTAGAAACAGCGTTCTCCTTTGGGCTGACCTTTCTGCGTTGATATCGTCTTTCACAAAACATGCCGCACCGCGAGGTTAGGACACCACTTCATTTCGTTCTTTCGCCGGGAGGAAAACATTTCCGCAGCAGCAAATCTACACGCCGAGCGTCCGGCCCCGCGGCGCGCCGCCGCGCTCGAGGGAGCCCTTCCCAAGGGCCTTCTCCGAGGACAGTGGAAGGGAGAGGCGCTGTTCTTTACTTTCCGGTGGGGGCTGCGGCTTTCTCCAGGAGAGCGTCCTCCTTGTCTGCGGGAAGAGGTTCAAAGACGGGGTTCACGCGGGAGTCCTGGAAATGTCCAGGCCTGGTCAGGCACTGCTGGGGAGGGGCGGGTGGACTCTGAGCAGATCCATCTCTCGAGAGACCCCGTGCTCCTCTCTGGTGGTTTTCTTGCCCGCTCGTATTATAGGAACAGGGTGTTTACCCCCAGGGGTTCTGAAGCATCGCTTTGCCCCGCTTACAGCTTCTAGACCTGTCTACGGACATTATGAGCCAACAGAACACAGGTCGGGGTGTTCTGTCCCCATGGGCACTTTCAGAGCAGTGGACCCATTTGTCTCCCAGGGATGGTTGGACTGGCCCTGGCTTGGTTGGGTTAAGCCGTTGGCAGGGAAGGCAAGGCCTCCCAGGGCCTCTGAACCGTTGTGCATGTTGCACACTGCTCAAGGGTGCCTGGGCCTAGTTGGTGAACAGGTACTGAAATTCAGCCTGAATCTGCTTAGCAAGCCTGGAGTCTGCCAGCAAGATGGGGGAACTTCTTGCACAGAAGCCTCTGTTATGGGTTGTTGGTGGCCCTAGGACCTCCCTGGGCTGATTTTGACCATGTCTTTGATTTTCTGTATTTTGATGTGAGAGCTGGGGCCTTGTTGGCACAGGGGGACGGCCCTCCCAGGGTTATCCAGTTCCCAGAGACAGTAAACACCTGGCTCTGAGGATGCTTTCAAAGGCAGAGCATCCAGTCCTGAGTCTCTTCGTCACATCGGCCCCTGTCACCCCAGGGCAGGTACCGATGACTAGAGCCCCTGAAATTATTCCAATTAGCCAGTCTGAAGCCTGCTTTCCAGTTCCTTCCCCATGGAAACTGCGGGAAAGTCTTTCGCTCACACACCCATGGCCTCCTGCCTCTGGGTTGACCTTGGCGTTTCTCCGTGTGGCCCCGGGGGCCGTGCCCCCCACCCCCCAGAGTCTGTGAGCAGAACACGTGTTTTTCCTTCATGGCAGGCAATCTCATGTCTGTGTGTCTTACCACAGCTGATCAAACTGACCCCGGACGCCCCTGGAGCCCACTGCTGGAGAGACCGTCTGGGGAAGAAACTGGAGGCCCACCATGCCTGGGGTGTCTGAAGCTGGGCCCTGCCAGGGGTCCCGAGGATGAGCGGTAATCTGGGAAAAAGTGTCTCCCACAGGGACTGGGGGCCGTGGACTTCTGGAGAGGAGTGGGCAGGGGGAGCGAGAGACGCTCTCACCTGAGACAGAGCAACAGGACGGTTCCACGGGTCCCATGTGGTCTCCTCGTGACTTTGAGCTGTGATCTCAGCTCATGTGCACATGAGCGGTTGCCGACCCAGCGTCAGGGAAATGAGTTAAAAATGCTCTTTCACAAGCCCTCCTGACCCGAGAAGTCTACGGTTCATCTCAGAGCTTCTCTGTGGCATTGATGTGGGGACATAATGCCCAGGCCATGGGTATCATTTCCACCTGTTTAACTTGGAAAGGGACCTGTAAACCATCATGGGGAAAGGCAGTGCCTGATGTGGTGAGGAGGAAAATCCACGGGGGGAGGCGAGCAGGAAGAGTGCTTTCAGAAGGAAAACGCTTTGCACAGATGCTTGGGACCTGGGTGGGGACCGCTTGGGGGGTTGCATCAGGGACAGATTCAAGCCCTCTGTGATAACAGAGGGTCAGCCCCCTGTACACAGGTTCCAAGAGCCCGCAGAGGTGTTCTTCTTTCTTTCTCCCTGCTGCGGTTCCAGCAGGCTGGAACCATTACCGCCGCAGTGCTGGAGCTGAAGACACCAGACTCAGGAAGTAAAGTGGCCACCCAGGGTCAACTGGGGGTATGTCTTTGGGGACATGCTCAGGTCCTCAGCTCTCCTGACCCTGGCCCTTCCACGGTTCTATTCTAATTCTTGGGATATGAGGTATATACTTGGAGGGGACCTCCTCTGGCAGTGTGGTCAGACAAGCCAATGGTGAGAGATGGTAGAGTGTCAGAGCCCCGGTGCTGACCTGATGGTCCCATGGCGGTCCCATCACCTGATCGTCATCTTCTGTGCTGAGGGTGCCAAGGACAGTTCCACAGGGAAGGTAAAGACCTCACGAAGATGAGGCTTTGGGAACCACTCTCTTGTTTGAATCTAAGTCTGGTCTGTTGTTCGATCTGCCCCTGTCTGTGCACTTGACAAGTTCATGGAGCACCTGCTACAGGACAGGTACTGTGTTGGGGTCTGGGGATGCAGCCGTGAGTGAGAAGGGCAAGCCCACCCCTGCTGAGCTTAGCCTGTGTTCTTTTCAGAGCCCTGGTACAGAGAGAAAGAGCAGCATGGGGGCCTCAGATGGTTCTTATTTGCTAGGAGAGGCAATGGGGTTGGGGGGAGAGGGGAGAGCAAAGGGGCAGGTAGACCAGATAGACAGAGCACTAAACCTCCGGACCAGAACCCATCCTGGGAAGATTCCGAACACCAGCAATGGGAGGAAGCAGGAAACAGGCTGGGGTTGTCTGGGGGCTGGTTTCCTTTTAACCTACCCTTCCCCGCCTTACACAGGCTACACAGCGGCTGTTGGGGTCCCTAAGCTATGCCGGGGAAGCAGGCTCTCGATCGCCCCAATTCAGCGGATACTGGGGAACCCGTCTTGCACCTGTCTTGTTGGGCGCTATCCGGGGCGCTGTCCTGTGCTGTTTGCATTTACCTTCTGGTCTGTTGACCTGACCCGCCGCATGGGTTTGGCCTCAGTTTCCCCAGCTGTGAATGGGAAGCTGTCCTCGACGCCTCTGAGGGCTTTCCTGGCTGGACGAAGACTCCCCACTTGAGCCAGACACCGCCCCACAGCCAGCTGCTCGCGAGCTGTGACGTGGTGCCATTCTCTGCCAAGGACAGCAAGCTAGTTATTTGATAATGGGCCTCCTTTTCTCCCAGCTGTGTCTGGCAATAATGACGGAGCACCTGGGAGCGCCCGAACCATTTTATTTTTATTTTATTTCTTCCCGAAGTTCGATACCTTCCAGAGCACCTCCACGTGGTAATACTATTTTCCTGGCAGGAACGCGTTTATTGGAGCTGTCACTCACTCTGGAACAGCTCCGTCTCAGCTCTGCAGCAAGCCTGAAGGAGGGATACGGCGCTCTACAATTTAAAGGCTGATAGACCCAAATTGCCCACGCAGACCTTGCTGGTGGCGTGAGTTGAGGACAGACTCTGCAAATTGGTTGCTAGTAAGTTCGTGGTCCTAAGTGACTGGGTTTTCTCTCCCGGCCCGTTTCCTTCCTTGCCTCCTAAGATCGTCCTCGCCAGGCTGACTTGCCCTGGTGAGGCAGCCCTGGCAGGGGTTGGGGGGTGCCCCACTGCCATGTTTTGATGGGCCATGAGGGGTGACCCTGATGAGGGAGCTTGGGGCTGGGGCTCATGACCCAGCAATGACCTAGAGCCGGTGGTAAAGGGACATGGTTTTGAAAGCCAGGGGACCTGAGTTCGAATCCAGACCTGCCCCTCGCAGCAGTTTGCTTCAGAGTTCCCATCTGCGTTGGGTGTTGGTGGAGCCCCCGTTTCCCTGGTGTTTGCGATGACTGCAAGGCAGACAGGGCAGAGCACGGGACTTGGGTCATGGTGGGCTCTCCTGCCCGGATGGCTGTCTGGATCGGCGGGTCTAGGCTCTTTTCTCTTCATCTCAGGATTCTAGGTGTGGGGCGTGCTGGTGTCGCCCCCACCCCCCAAGCAGAGGAGTCTTCCCTGCTCCCCACGTCCTGCAGCTGCCCGTGTGGGCTGTCTGAGGTTCTGCACCCAACATCTCCCAGGGGGTTCTCTACTCCCCCCTCCCTAAAAAAATCTATTCCATCTCCTTCATTGGGAAGTGTAGAAGCAGACCACTGAAAACAGAATCTGCTGAAAACCCACTACAGTGGAGGGGTCTGGTCGGACAGGTCGCCTGCAGATGGCCAAGTGAGAAGATCTCAATCTCGGCTTAAAACATTCGGATGGCTCGTGATCATGAACATTGTTTCCTGTAAATGGTGAACAGACATATGAAAAATGTTCATCATCACTAGCCATCAGGGAGATTCAAATCAAAACCACATTGAGATACCACCTTACACCAGTCAGAATGACCAAAATTAACAAGACAGTAGACAAAGTGTGTTGGCGAGGATGTGGAGAAAGGGGAACCCTCTTACACTGTTGGTGGGAATGCAAGTTGGTGCAGCCTCTTTGGAGAACAGTGTGGAGGTTCCTCAAGAAATTAAAAATAGAGCTTCCCTATGACCCTGCATTTGCACTACTGGGTATTTACCCCAAAGATACAGATGTAGTGAAAAGAAGGGCCATCTGTATGTCCGTCCGTCCATCCATCCATTCTTTATCACATAGTTATGCTGGACGTCAAAGCATGTGCTTGCTTTGGTCAATGAAATATGAGCAGAGCTGGTGTGTGTGTCACCTCTGCGAAGCGGTTGAGAGGCAGTTCTGGTTTTGTTCATGCCTTCCCCTCTAGCAACATTCTAGGTGTTTCCTGCCTCATCAGCACGGGTCCTGGAGCGAGGAACAGTACAACGCGCAGACCACTCTTCCCTGCGGCATAACAACCAAACTGCTCTGGACATGTGGCAGGAGAAAGAATCAAGATTTTGTTACACCATTACTTTTTTTCTTGTTTTTTTTTTTTTTTCTATAGCATACCCTGGCCTAGCTTGGCTGATGGATACAAAGTGACAGATTGTTTTCCAGATGGTTATGCCAATTTACATGCCCATCCTCAGTGATCGGGACTGCCTGTCTTACTCTATCCTCGCTGCCTGGAATAGCATCATTGAAATTTATTTTAAAAATCTGATCAGTCTGAGAGGTGAAGAGGAATCTTATTTTAATTTCCATTTCTTTGATTAGTAGGGAGGTTGATCGTATGGGCAGTGGTCGTTTGCTTTTCTTTTCCCAGGAACCCTTTTCCTGGGCTGGAAAAGATGACTACGACAGCGTCAGAGGAGTTCAGTTTGGTCCTACCTGGAAGAAGTCAAGGGCAAGCATGGGAAGTCCTGGGGAGCAAGTCCCCACGGGGATGAAACTGTGCGGCGGGAAGTTCTCTGCTGGGGCAGGGCAGGTTTGCAGGTAGTGCAGGGGCTGGGGCTAGCAGGGCGGGGGGCGGGGCGGGGGGGCAGAGCTTGGGTCCTGAAGCCCGGAGGCCCCGGGCCGTCTCCTCCGCGGTCCGGCTTACACCCTGCCTGTTTCTGTTCTTGGAGTCAGCAGGTGGGAGGCGGGACCTGGTGCCCCCCCACCCCCAGCGGCCCTGCTCTGGCTCATCCAGGCTCTGCCTCCGACGGCTCCGCCAGCGGCACAGGGCCGTCCCTTCCAGCGGCTCGTTATCCCCTGGCTTATGTAAGCCTTCGCCAGGTTGCGTCTCTGGTCCGGGTCTTTAAAAGTAAGCGGCTTACATAACTGTTTCGACTGCACATTTGAATTAATTTCCAACATTAACTTTGCTTTAGAATGAAGTCATTGGAGACCAGTGGGAAGTAGGGAAGTGGGGGGTGGGCTCCAGGGAGAGCGTTCTTGCCCCCCATCCCCCGCCCCTACCCCCAAGCCCCTGCCCTGGTCCCCAGCCCTGCTAAGTCCTGGGGACTCCTGGGGAGGTGGCATTTGTTTGGAAGAGGCCGCTCAGGAGTCCAAATTTCTCTCCGTCTTTGTGCCACAATAAATTATTCAGGTAAATGGCTCCAGCCTGTGGAAAGAGCCAGATCACGCAAAGGCCTTCAGCCATGAGGTTGATAGAAACAGAGGGACTCTGGCAGGCCGTGAAGGAGCCCGAGGCGGCTACCCCTCAAAGGTGGGCGCCCCTGGCAGGGAGGCCAGGGGCCATGGGGGCCTGGCGGTCGGGGCTGTGACTGCCCTCCTGGAGGTCGGCTGCGTGTCAGAGATGGTTTCCCTCCGTGAGGGTCTCTCCCAAGGCAGGGCTGGGAGTGGGAGGGAGGGAGCACCTGGATGCCTGTGTGGGGGCAGCGGGATGATCCCCGGCCACCTCCTCAGTCCCAGGTTACCTGTGCCCTCAAGCCCGCGGGGGTTCCTGCTCTGGCCTGACCCCACTGGGATCTTCTTAGAGGCCTGGGAGGGACATGAGAACGAGGGGTCCTCACGGGGCCTGGGGAGTTTGCGGGCCTGGGGAGTTTGCGGACCTGAGACTTACGCCCGCCATCTGCCTGCCTGGCGGCTCCAGCGGGCCAGAGGCAGAGCGACCCGTGGGGGCCCTCCGCAGCCAGAGCTGGCCCAGGGCCGCACCAGGGTGATAGTTACCTTCTGGTGCTTCCCTTGCGTGGAGAGGCAGGCTCAGGTGTTGTGGCCTCCAAAGTTAAGCCTGGAATCACACTTGGTTCTGAAAACTTTCTCCACCCCATTTGACTGGCAGATGCTTCTAATTGCTTTGTTACCCGGGAGAATCCTCCAGAACTGAAAAGTGTCTGGACAGCCTTGAGAAGTGGCTGGACAGCCCCAGGACCTTGGCTGCTCCCCTCTCTAGCCGGCTCCTCTCGTCTGCTCTAGGTGTGAAAGCCCCGGGCAGAAACGAGTCGCGCCTGACGTGTGAGATGCTTGGTGTGTGGGGCCTGGTGGGGGCAGAGGATGGCGAGCTCCATCCCGGGGATGAGAGGAGAAGGGGGTGCAGAGAGGTGGAGAGGGACGTGGGAGCCAGCACTCGGAGCTGACGAGAGACGGAGGATGGAAGCCACAGGGAGTTGCAGAAATCTGGGGTTTCTGGGCCACGAGAGAGGCTCTGGGATCCAGGACTGTGGCCGGCTGGCCAGACCACGGCCGGGGAGACTCCATCCCAGCTGGAGGACTGCGCGGGGGACAGAGAACCAGCGCGGTCCTCACCCCTCTGCAAGGACAGAGGCAGGAAGGAGTTTGCTTTTCCAAAAAATGTCTTTATCTTCCTCAAACCCCAAACCAAACCCATCGGAAAGCCTTCCAGTGGAAACCGTGCCCGTAGACAAACATGCTTTCAGCAAACCTGTCCGCGTCCTGGGAGACATGGACTGGGGTGGTCTCGGCGCACTCTGCCAGCCCAGGGCTGCTCTGGCACGGGGCTGGGGGAGGAGGGGGGACCCCAGGGGCTTTATTCTCCCTTGAATTATTCCGCACCTGCACTGTGTGGGGCGCGGCCGGGTGCGGAGTGAGATGCGGGCTTCAACACCAGCAGCAAAGCCTCCTGCGGTTGTGGGAGGAGCCAGGATGCCTCTGCAGAACGTGGCCTCTGTCACTGAGTGGCCGGCGTGGACGTGGCTGCTGGAGGGTGCGTTCATTCCACAGTTCGAGGCCGACTCTGGGTCGGGGTGGCCGGTGCTCGCTGGGGGCTGGAAAGCTGTCCTGGGGTCCTTGGCCCTGTGGGAGGCAGGAGAGCTTGTGACATTGTCCGGCCTCCCCCACCTTCTCCGAGCTGGCTCCCAGACATCCTCCATTCTCAGAGCCTGTTTCCTTCCTCACCAAGTGGTTAAGAACCGTCTGGGTGTGCCGGGCCCTCTGTGTGTGTGTCCTTCCTGTGCGGGTCCTGACCGTCCGCGTCAGCTGGGTCCTGTCCCCTCCAGCTCTCCCTGGTGGTGCAGAAAGCCACGCCCACCGGTTCCTTCATTCACCTACTCGCTTTTGTGACATACTTTCCCTCCGTGTCCACCACGGGCAGCCTGGCGCCAGGCTCTGGGCGCTGTGGGGAGCATGACCGGGGGGTGCAGCAAAAAGGCCAATGGCCTCAGGGCGGCACTTTCCAGGCTCTGGGATTTGGCTGAACAGCCCCGGGCCGCATCCTTGGGAGCACCGCGCCTTGACTTCCTGTCTTTCCTCCTCTCTTTCCGGACCCCGTCTCTCCCTCACTCTCCTCTGCCTCTTGCTCCAATAATTCTTGAGTACCTCCTAGGTGCCATGTGCTCTTCTAGGCACGGGGACCCAGCAGATGATGACATCAAGCAAAGCCCCCGCTGTCCTTGCTACAGGGAAGGCGGGAGCCAGGCGGGAGCCAGGCAGGAGGGGCCGCGGGCAGCCAGCCTCTGGGAGTTTCGGCCCCTGGGGCAAGGCCAGGGTTCGGGTTCTCACACAGAGATGTGGTTCTGCTGCTGGCTGCTGGGACGGAGCGGAGCCCTGGAGACAGGACCAGCCCCCCACCCACGTGTCCGTGGCTTGTATTCACAAGAGACCTGGGGATGCTTCTGAGCTCTGATGGGGGCACTTCTTAGAAGGGCAGCCCCCAGGTCCCCCTCTAGAGGCATGACTCTATAGGTCAGCGGTGGAGCCCAGTAGCTTGGTCGTTAAGGATCATCCTCCTGCCCCCCAGCGGTTCTGTGTGATGCACGTGGCCCCTGACCACAGCCTGGCGGTGGGGCAGACATGGCATAGACCGATTCTCGGCCCACTGCTTACTCCTTCACCGTGTGACCGTGGGTGAGTGTCCGCTCTGTGGAGGGCCCGAGCTGGGGAACCTGCAGGCCTGGGAGGGTCCTTCAGTCTGTGCTCACATCGTCACTACCACTGGTCTGCGGTTGGCATGACGCTCCGTGTCCGTCTGCCAGGACCCCACTCCGGGCGCTACCTCATGGGGCACCAGGTGGTGCCTCCTGCTCCCTCCCAGCAGGCCCCGTGGACGCACCGTGGCCAGGGAAATGCAGTTCCCTGCCAGGCCAGGTCAGAGCCACTTGTCCACAGGCCACCCTCACTGTGCAGGAACGGCCAGGGTGGCCAGAGAGCTCTTACCAAGAGGGAGGCCGAGGGAACCGGGCAGAGTATGGACGGCGGCTTGTACGTGGTATAGCACCACGAACCCGAAAAGACCCAAACCCACTGGACAAGCACGTCCCCCCCCCATTCCGACTCTGCGTCCGTCACTGCCCCGTCGCAGTCCACTCACCCTCCGTCCCCGTCCCTGCCCTCTGCTTGCCTTTCAGCATCGCTAGAGTCCCCTCTAGCAGATCCGCCCGTAGCCGATCAACACCTGAAAGAGAAATTTCGGAATGGTATTTAATTTAGATTTAATTGTCATGATTTCAGTGGTCTTGCTGGCATTAATTGTTTAAAGACACTTAATGAAACTTAATCAGTCTGTCCCAACACAGCACAGGCCAGGAACAATTTGTCCGCACCACGGTGAGATGCAAAACACAGGCACAGATGGGGGGGGGGGCAGCTGGCGCAGGGGGAGGGGGCTGGGTTTGTCATCCCTCTAGAAGACCCCATGGTGATTTCCCATGCTCCCCCTCCTCCGCCCGCCACTGGGCTCCTCTGACCCATGCCGCTGGACCCCCGGCCCCTCCCTCCACTTCCCCAGGCTCAGGAGGGACCCGGGGTTCCCCCAGGACAGCTGGGTGATTCCCCCCATATCTGTTTAGCATCATGCCCTTCTGTCTACAGCGAACCCAGAGGCCGGCTGGGGTGTGACCTCTCCCGTGCCACACTGGGCCGGCCTGGCTGGGCCGCTTCTCTTGATCCAGGACTCGTGTTTGCCTCCTGCAATGGGGCATGGACGAAATGGCCCTTCCCTCACGGCCCCCAGCCTGGGGCTGAGTTCACGGCAGTGTTGGGTAGAGGCACTGGGACCTGACCACCTCGGTCCCCAAGCAGCGACCTGACCGTGGATGAGGGATGTAACCCATTTAAATGGCCCATCACCTGCCACCTGCTGTAGCGGCCTCTTCCGGCTCAGGTAGGTAAAGGGTCTGCACCTGCTGGCCCAGAACCCGAAATCCACGCTGGCTATTATTATTGTTAGATCAATGACATTTGTTATTTTAGCCCCGATGACGGCAGGCGCTCTGCCAATGTCGGGTATGCAGTGACAAACACGGTCTTCGCCCGGACAATTATGGTTCACGGACACGTTAGCTTTTGTACCCAGCCTGCTCCAGATGGGATTAAGACAGACACTGGCTGTATTAAGAGTGTCCAGGATGGGTGATATGTCTAAGTCCTCTGAGAGCCCTGGCAGGGCCCCGACCTTGTGAGGAGGGAAGTCAGGGTGGGCTTCCTGAAGGAGGTGTTGTTGAATGTCTCCCTCGTCCTCACTGGGGAGGGCAGCTTGTGGCCGTGGGCTGAGCCTTCCAGGGTTTTGGGGGCATCTGAAGTTATCCCAGGCTCAGCATACTCAGGGCCATGGAGTGCGCTCGAGCTGTGACCCGACTTCCTGGGGTACACGGAGGCGGGCCTCCTGCTCCACCAACCAAAGTTTCCTAATGCCTCTAACAGAAGAGCTGGGCTTCCAGGCACCCGTGAGCGTCCCTCCCCTCACGGCTCCGTGGAGCCATCCATGGTGGGGTTTGAGTCCCAAGACAGGCTGTGTCCCAGCTCCAGGCCGCTCAGCGACTCCCCCTCCACCCCTCACTGAAGACACTGCGAAGCCCACGGGGCGTCCGGCAGTGCCTGCCCCAACCTGGGGGAGGGGACCCCAAGGCTCACGCGCTTCTTTGTTGCTCTTGTTTGAGCCCGTGCTGGGTTTGTACCCTGGTGCCCCGTGGAAGGTTCCAGGGACAAGGCGGCAGCCACAGCACCAGCGGGGGCCTCTGGGGGAGCCTTCGTCTTCCTGGCCGCCTGGCTGTCCTGCACCTTGGTTTCCAACAACACATGGGGCTTCCTGGAGCTCGCAGCTGCTCCCAGATCACCGCGGCACAAAGACAGGCCTGGACGCCGCAACCTGCCCTCTGCTCGGGCGGCGGGTCCGATGTGCAGAGCTGATGTTAGCGAACACAGAACTATCTCTTGGCAGAAGAGGCTTGGGACCGTGCGTGCCCCCAGGGTCATTCTGGATGGTTCTTCCAGGCCAGTTAAAACATAGGCTTTGAATGGCGGGATCCAGGTAGTCCAGGAGAAGGACACAGGTCCCTCAGTGATGGTGGCTCCTTTTGGGGGTTCCTGGGGTCATGGGGTGCAGCCCTGCGTCTCCATCACTGTGGAGACCTTGGAGGGCACTCTCCCCATGCTGGGGAGCCCCCTACCCCAAAACAGGCTATAGGACCCGGAAGCAAAAGGGGTAAGTATCTCTAGCAACTCTGCCCCTTCTGGTTTATAGACACTACTTGGCTTTGGTCTCGGGACCATTTGCTCCCGAAAACCCCCTCCGTGGATTGGAACCAGGACATCCCAGCCTGGGGGAGCTCTCAGCCCTTCTGAAAGGAGAGCTGCCTGTGGTCTTCTCTGTTGGGAGGCAAGGTTCTGGGTCCCCCGTGGCTGCAGGAGGCTGGGGGGTCCAGAGAACAGGTGGAGTCTCCCCAAGACTGGGGTCATGTTGGTCGACATGGGCGCCCTTGAGCTGGCCTTTACGGGGCGGCCACAGTCGGATATGACTTTTAGCAACCTCGGTCTGACAAAGAGCAGAACTAAACAAAACCCAGAAGTCCCACTGACCCCTCCTGACGGAACCCCCCCCCCCCCCCACCCGCCTCAGGGCAATCCGTAGACAGACGCCCTGCTCCCTCCCAGCGGCCACACTTCTGCGGGATCTGGTTTTAGAAACAGCGTTCTCCTTTGGGCTGACCTTTCTGCGTTGAAATCGTCTTTCACAAAACATGCCGCACCGCGAGGTTAGGACACCACTTCATTTCGTTCTTTCGCCGGGAGGAAAACATTTCCGCAGCAGCAAATCTACACGCCGAGCGTCCGGCCCCGCGGCGCGCCGCCGCGCTCGAGGGAGCCCTTCCCAAGGGCCTTCTCCGAGGACAGTGGAAGGGAGAGGCGCTGTTCTTTACTTTCCGGTGGGGGCTGCGGCTTTCTCCAGGAGAGCGTCCTCCTTGTCTGCGGGAAGAGGTTCAAAGACGGGGTTCACGCGGGAGTCCTGGAAATGTCCAGGCCTGGTCAGGCACTGCTGGGGAGGGGCGGGTGGACTCTGAGCAGATCCATCTCTCGAGAGACCCCGTGCTCCTCTCTGGTGGTTTTCTTGCCCGCTCGTATTATAGGAACAGGGTGTTTACCCCCAGGGGTTCTGAAGCATCGCTTTGCCCCGCTTACAGCTTCTAGACCTGTCTACGGACATTATGAGCCAACAGAACACAGGTCGGGGTGTTCTGTCCCCATGGGCACTTTCAGAGCAGTGGACCCATTTGTCTCCCAGGGATGGTTGGACTGGCCCTGGCTTGGTTGGGTTAAGCCGTTGGCAGGGAAGGCAAGGCCTCCCAGGGCCTCTGAACCGTTGTGCATGTTGCACACTGCTCAAGGGTGCCTGGGCCTAGTTGGTGAACAGGTACTGAAATTCAGCCTGAATCTGCTTAGCAAGCCTGGAGTCTGCCAGCAAGATGGGGGAACTTCTTGCACAGAAGCCTCTGTTATGGGTTGTTGGTGGCCCTAGGACCTCCCTGGGCTGATTTTGACCATGTCTTTGATTTTCTGTATTTTGATGTGAGAGCTGGGGCCTTGTTGGCACAGGGGGACGGCCCTCCCAGGGTTATCCAGTTCCCAGAGACAGTAAACACCTGGCTCTGAGGATGCTTTCAAAGGCAGAGCATCCAGTCCTGAGTCTCTTCGTCACATCGGCCCCTGTCACCCCAGGGCAGGTACCGATGACTAGAGCCCCTGAAATTATTCCAATTAGCCAGTCTGAAGCCTGCTTTCCAGTTCCTTCCCCATGGAAACTGCGGGAAAGTCTTTCGCTCACACACCCATGGCCTCCTGCCTCTGGGTTGACCTTGGCGTTTCTCCGTGTGGCCCCGGGGGCCGTGCCCCCCACCCCCCAGAGTCTGTGAGCAGAACACGTGTTTTTCCTTCATGGCAGGCAATCTCATGTCTGTGTGTCTTACCACAGCTGATCAAACTGACCCCGGACGCCCCTGGAGCCCACTGCTGGAGAGACCGTCTGGGGAAGAAACTGGAGGCCCACCATGCCTGGGGTGTCTGAAGCTGGGCCCTGCCAGGGGTCCCGAGGATGAGCGGTAATCTGGGAAAAAGTGTCTCCCACAGGGACTGGGGGCCGTGGACTTCTGGAGAGGAGTGGGCAGGGGGAGCGAGAGACGCTCTCACCTGAGACAGAGCAACAGGACGGTTCCACGGGTCCCATGTGGTCTCCTCGTGACTTTGAGCTGTGATCTCAGCTCATGTGCACATGAGCGGTTGCCGACCCAGCGTCAGGGAAATGAGTTAAAAATGCTCTTTCACAAGCCCTCCTGACCCGAGAAGTCTACGGTTCATCTCAGAGCTTCTCTGTGGCATTGATGTGGGGACATAATGCCCAGGCCATGGGTATCATTTCCACCTGTTTAACTTGGAAAGGGACCTGTAAACCATCATGGGGAAAGGCAGTGCCTGATGTGGTGAGGAGGAAAATCCACGGGGGGAGGCGAGCAGGAAGAGTGCTTTCAGAAGGAAAACGCTTTGCACAGATGCTTGGGACCTGGGTGGGGACCGCTTGGGGGGTTGCATCAGGGACAGATTCAAGCCCTCTGTGATAACAGAGGGTCAGCCCCCTGTACACAGGTTCCAAGAGCCCGCAGAGGTGTTCTTCTTTCTTTCTCCCTGCTGCGGTTCCAGCAGGCTGGAACCATTACCGCCGCAGTGCTGGAGCTGAAGACACCAGACTCAGGAAGTAAAGTGGCCACCCAGGGTCAACTGGGGGTATGTCTTTGGGGACATGCTCAGGTCCTCAGCTCTCCTGACCCTGGCCCTTCCACGGTTCTATTCTAATTCTTGGGATATGAGGTATATACTTGGAGGGGACCTCCTCTGGCAGTGTGGTCAGACAAGCCAATGGTGAGAGATGGTAGAGTGTCAGAGCCCCGGTGCTGACCTGATGGTCCCATGGCGGTCCCATCACCTGATCGTCATCTTCTGTGCTGAGGGTGCCAAGGACAGTTCCACAGGGAAGGTAAAGACCTCACGAAGATGAGGCTTTGGGAACCACTCTCTTGTTTGAATCTAAGTCTGGTCTGTTGTTCGATCTGCCCCTGTCTGTGCACTTGACAAGTTCATGGAGCACCTGCTACAGGACAGGTACTGTGTTGGGGTCTGGGGATGCAGCCGTGAGTGAGAAGGGCAAGCCCACCCCTGCTGAGCTTAGCCTGTGTTCTTTTCAGAGCCCTGGTACAGAGAGAAAGAGCAGCATGGGGGCCTCAGATGGTTCTTATTTGCTAGGAGAGGCAATGGGGTTGGGGGGAGAGGGGAGAGCAAAGGGGCAGGTAGACCAGATAGACAGAGCACTAAACCTCCGGACCAGAACCCATCCTGGGAAGATTCCGAACACCAGCAATGGGAGGAAGCAGGAAACAGGCTGGGGTTGTCTGGGGGCTGGTTTCCTTTTAACCTACCCTTCCCCGCCTTACACAGGCTACACAGCGGCTGTTGGGGTCCCTAAGCTATGCCGGGGAAGCAGGCTCTCGATCGCCCCAATTCAGCGGATACTGGGGAACCCGTCTTGCACCTGTCTTGTTGGGCGCTATCCGGGGCGCTGTCCTGTGCTGTTTGCATTTACCTTCTGGTCTGTTGACCTGACCCGCCGCATGGGTTTGGCCTCAGTTTCCCCAGCTGTGAATGGGAAGCTGTCCTCGACGCCTCTGAGGGCTTTCCTGGCTGGACGAAGACTCCCCACTTGAGCCAGACACCGCCCCACAGCCAGCTGCTCGCGAGCTGTGACGTGGTGCCATTCTCTGCCAAGGACAGCAAGCTAGTTATTTGATAATGGGCCTCCTTTTCTCCCAGCTGTGTCTGGCAATAATGACGGAGCACCTGGGAGCGCCCGAACCATTTTATTTTTATTTTATTTCTTCCCGAAGTTCGATACCTTCCAGAGCACCTCCACGTGGTAATACTATTTTCCTGGCAGGAACGCGTTTATTGGAGCTGTCACTCACTCTGGAACAGCTCCGTCTCAGCTCTGCAGCAAGCCTGAAGGAGGGATACGGCGCTCTACAATTTAAAGGCTGATAGACCCAAATTGCCCACGCAGACCTTGCTGGTGGCGTGAGTTGAGGACAGACTCTGCAAATTGGTTGCTAGTAAGTTCGTGGTCCTAAGTGACTGGGTTTTCTCTCCCGGCCCGTTTCCTTCCTTGCCTCCTAAGATCGTCCTCGCCAGGCTGACTTGCCCTGGTGAGGCAGCCCTGGCAGGGGTTGGGGGGTGCCCCACTGCCATGTTTTGATGGGCCATGAGGGGTGACCCTGATGAGGGAGCTTGGGGCTGGGGCTCATGACCCAGCAATGACCTAGAGCCGGTGGTAAAGGGACATGGTTTTGAAAGCCAGGGGACCTGAGTTCGAATCCAGACCTGCCCCTCGCAGCAGTTTGCTTCAGAGTTCCCATCTGCGTTGGGTGTTGGTGGAGCCCCCGTTTCCCTGGTGTTTGCGATGACTGCAAGGCAGACAGGGCAGAGCACGGGACTTGGGTCATGGTGGGCTCTCCTGCCCGGATGGCTGTCTGGATCGGCGGGTCTAGGCTCTTTTCTCTTCATCTCAGGATTCTAGGTGTGGGGCGTGCTGGTGTCGCCCCCACCCCCCAAGCAGAGGAGTCTTCCCTGCTCCCCACGTCCTGCAGCTGCCCGTGTGGGCTGTCTGAGGTTCTGCACCCAACATCTCCCAGGGGGTTCTCTACTCCCCCCTCCCTAAAAAAATCTATTCCATCTCCTTCATTGGGAAGTGTAGAAGCAGACCACTGAAAACAGAATCTGCTGAAAACCCACTACAGTGGAGGGGTCTGGTCGGACAGGTCGCCTGCAGATGGCCAAGTGAGAAGATCTCAATCTCGGCTTAAAACATTCGGATGGCTCGTGATCATGAACATTGTTTCCTGTAAATGGTGAACAGACATATGAAAAATGTTCATCATCACTAGCCATCAGGGAGATTCAAATCAAAACCACATTGAGATACCACCTTACACCAGTCAGAATGACCAAAATTAACAAGACAGTAGACAAAGTGTGTTGGCGAGGATGTGGAGAAAGGGGAACCCTCTTACACTGTTGGTGGGAATGCAAGTTGGTGCAGCCTCTTTGGAGAACAGTGTGGAGGTTCCTCAAGAAATTAAAAATAGAGCTTCCCTATGACCCTGCATTTGCACTACTGGGTATTTACCCCAAAGATACAGATGTAGTGAAAAGAAGGGCCATCTGTACCCCAATGTTCATAGCAGCAATGGCCACGGTCGCCAAACTGTGGAAAGAACCAAGATGCCCTTCAACGGACGAATGGATAAGGAAGATGTGGTCCATATACACTATGGAGTATGATGCCTCCATCAGAAAGGATGAATACCCAACTTTTGTAGCAACGTGGATGGGACTGGAGGAGATTATGCTGAGTGAAGTAAGTCAAGCAGAGAGAGTCAATTATCATATGGTTTCACTTATTTGTGGAGCATAAGGAATAACATGGAGGACATGGGGAGATGGAGAGGAGAAGTGAGTTGGGGGAAATCAGAGGGGGAGGTGAACCATGAGAGACTATGGACTCTGAGAAACAAACTGAGGGTTTTGCGGGGGGAGAGTGTGGGGGACTGGGTGAGCCTGGTGGTGGGTATTAAGGAGAGCACGTATTGCATGGAGCACTGGGTGTGGCGCATAAACAATGAATTCTGGTACACTGAAAAGAAATTAAAATAAAAAATTTAAAAAAAAAATTAAAAAACAAAACAAAAACAACATTCCCGGGACACAGAGAGTGATGCTAGCCATTGTTTAAAAACTGAAACTGGCTTTGTCTTTCTAAGTGGACCAGGCCTTCCCTCCTGCTAATGTGGTCCACTTGACTTGCTAAATATCACTTTCTCACACCTGTTTTGTTTGTGTTTTCTTGTTCGGAGCACACCCCTCCAGCCGAGTACCCGCACCTTTCCCACAAACGCTGGCGTCTGAATGGGGCTTTTGCAGTTGTTACATGTGGTGGGGGAGAGCAGGAGCGGCCTGAGCAGCCTTGAGAGAAAACAAGGAAGCCCCTGGCTCATTAAATTGAACGAGGGAAGCCGGATAGAGCTGGCCCGAGGGAACTGGGGCCCTGAGTGTTCGCAGCCAGCCCCGAGCCCTGCCTTGGCCTCCCTGCGCAGTGGCTTTGTTCCTTCAGCCCTGCTGCCTTTCTGAGTCAGGAGCCAGGGCTACAAACCTTCCGGCGACGGGAGAGGCCTCTTCCCTCAGCTGGAGGGAGAGAAATCCTGGAGCAGGGCCTCTCATGGGGTCCACTCATGTCCCATGCCTGCCCCTGGTCCCATCACGTTGGCCGTGGGGTTCCAGTGCCGTGAGGACAGCCCCCACCTGAACCCAGAGCCTAGCCCCACGGGTGGCAGGAAAGCAGAGACAGAGGTGGCTGGGCCAGGGAGAGGGTACCAGACGGGGAACCTCTCCCGTTTGCATCCCTGCGTACCTCTCTTCAGGCTTCTCACTGAACACAGAGAGTAGAGGGGGTTTGAACCAACATTTCTCAAAGAATAACGCACCCCACCCCCCACCCCCACCCCACCCTGCCCCAGGACATTGGAGCGACATTCAGGAACAGCCTGAGAGTTTCCAGGCTGCCCAACTCCACTGGCGAGCATCACCGCAGCCCTAACTGGCTCTTCCACACACTCACAGAAACAGCAGGTTTTCGATCCCGGCTCCGTCCTGTAGGAGGGACGATGATTAGTTGGTAGAGAAACACCCTCATGTTTTGGCTGGAAACCAAAGCATTTGGGGAGTGCATTCGGGCTCATCAAGTATATGTGTTCCCCATATCTCCCCTCCCCTGCCACTCAGAAGATGGAGGGGAGAAGCGGAGGGGTGGGAGCGAGGCTGTCGCAAACCAGAGCGGGGCTGCGGGGTCTGGGGGGCTGCAGGGTCTGGGGTCCGGTGCGTCCTCACAGACGTGGTCCTGGCTGGACGCAGCTTTGCTTGATTTTTGCTGTCTCCTGTCACAGGCGTATTGGATGCTGAGCTGTGCTGCTTCCCGGGGGAGGGGTCACACAAGGGCTCCCTCGCCCTGAACTCCCAGGTGACTATCTGGGGAAGGAGGGGAAGCAGGAAGAGAAGGGGATTCACGGGTGGGACACAGGAGTCACCCCATGTCTTGGCCTTTTTCTTCACCTCGGGGAACTTCAGTGTGTGGAAGCGGTCTGGGTCTCCGCTTTCTCTGCTCCTGGGAGACGCCCGGGGGAGCAGGGAGCCATGGGAGGCCAGCGGAGGGTGTCTTGAGTGGACAGAGCCCACACTTAAGTGTCGCTGACTTTGGGACCTGAGGACACCTTATCAGGGCTGACGGGGGAGGGCTGAGCCCACGGAAGCTGGTCCCCCCAACCCGAGCCCGTGTTCCATCTCTCTACACAATTGATTAACCAGGTTCTTTGGTTTTAATAAGTCAGTGGGTCCAGATGTTTTCCATTGTATGTTACAAATGTTAATTATCTTCTAATTACTTGTTAGCCAAGGCTGCGCTGGCAACAAGCGCCCCAGAAGCCTAGTGAAATGAGGCCTGAGCTCCAGAAAAGAGTGGATTAACCAACGGCTTTCCCTGGCACCTTCCAGAAACTTCTTACTGCCCACCAGGTTTTTTCCAATTGCTATTAGTTTTGGAGAGGAGAACCCCCATGGCCTGTGCACCAGGGCAGGCACAGCTAAGTGTCTGGAGTTTGGGGCAGCTTGGCCCCCACGGTGATGCTCAGCCAGGCTGCTCCCAGGGCCGGGGAGGGTTGAAGAGATGCAGGGCCCTTGTTCTGGGCAGGGTCATCCTCCCAAGCCTCCCTCTTCCATGCCTATTCTCCTGAGACTCTTGGGCATCCGTTCCCCTGACCCTGTGTCAGGGTCAACAGGAGGAGCCTTCACCAAGCTGAGATTTTGGTGAATGTCCGCCCCTCCAGGTGCCCATGGTAGGAGGGTATATCATTGCTCACTCTCGAATGCCCGGATTTGTGTGTGACAGACGGCTGTGTCCCTGGTGCCTCCATCTCCTTCTCCTTAGTGGTCAGACACTCTCATGTCAGAAACCAGCAGCATCTGCCACCGAGCTGGCTCTTAGGGAGGACGGCATCCCTGAGGGCCGGCATCTCCTTCCTGCTGCTCCTTGCTCATCTCATCTGCCAGGCAAAGAAATCCTGCAGGGTGTCATCCTCTGTGAAAGGACCTGCCCCATCACCTCCCTGGGCATATGTACCCAGTCCTCTTGCTGCAACCCCTACTTCTTCCCCTGAGCCCCCTTTGTTATTCATGAGGAATAAAAATAGGTGGTGTGAAGAGCAAAACAGATGGATGCAGTCATTGATCAGGGCAGTTCCTGGCAGTTTTACAGAAAACGATGGCCTATTTTCCCCCAGAGTTGAGGTTGCATCGATTTCTGTGGAATCCACAGGCATGACACAGACCTTCTGGCCTCTGTACATGCTGGGATGCTCCGTGAACACTTGGAGGCATGCGAGGCACTTCGCAGAATCCTCGCAGCATCCGGCAGCTGCCCCGTGTGATCTTCCGTCCATGCATTCATTCATTTGCTCATCTTACTCACACATCCATCTGTGCACTCACATCTTCATCTTCATACATTCAGCCAGCCATCCATCCGACAATCGGTCCACCCATCCATCCATCCATCCATCCACCACCCATCCATATATCCACTCACCCATCCATCCACCTATCCATTCACCCTTCTACTACCTATCCATTCACCCACTCATCCAGCCATCTAAACATCAATCCACCCATCTATCCATCCATCCATCCACCTATCTACCCACCTACCCATCCACCCATCTACCCACCCAACCCCGCATCCAGCCACCCCCAATCCACACACCCAACCATTCATCCCACCATCCATCCATCAGTCCCTCCATCTACCCACCTATGTTTCCATCCATCTACCCATCCACCACCCACCCACTCACCCATCTACCCATCCATCCGATCATCCAACCATTGGTCCATCCATCCATCCATCCATCCATCCATCCATCCATCCACTTCTCCTCCTACCCAGGAAACACTGAGTACCAGTCAGCTGCGAGGCCTGCCATGTAAACTCCCGAAGGACAGGGTGATGTGGTGTAACCTGCTGTATGAGTTTGCTGGGGCCGCCGTGACAAAGCTCTGAAGCTGGGATTCATTGTTTCACTGTTCTGGAAGTCAGGAGTTGAGATCAAGTTGTGAATAGGGCCATTCTCCCTCCAAAGGCAAGTCTTGGGGAAACATCTGTCCTGGGCCTCTGTCCTGGCTTCTGGTGGTTCCTTGGGAGCATCGCTCCGATCTTCCCACGGCATGTGCTCTCTCTGTGTGTGTGCGTGTGTGCCTGCATGTGTGTGTGTCCAGTTTCTTCTTCTTACAAGCACACCAGTCACATTGGGTTGGGGCCTACCCTACTTACCTCTTCTTAACTCATTACACCTGCAACAATCCCTTCTCTAAGGTTAAAATGTCATAGGAATTTGGGGGAGGGGGCACAACGGAACCCATGTCCCTTGCTGTGTTTCATCTCCCCAGGGAGCCCCCCGAGGCCAGGGTTGGAGTTCCATCTGTGACCTAGAGACCCAGGTCCAGTCACAGCACAGGTCTTCACTCCTGGGGTGGAGTCCTGGTCCCTTCTGCCAGCATATGCCACCTTGTCACTTGCCTCTGAGATCCATTGGGAGGAGTTTTCGCTAAGCTCTGTGGATCCCCTTGACACGTGTACAGAACTAAGGGAGAAATCCCCAAGCCACACTTACCCCAAAACATGCAAGGTAGGTGGTACCAAGCCTGGGGGAGTGCCCACTACATGCCAGGTTGGCAGTGTCCTTTGTGAGATGAGGCGTGAGAGGGAGTCACTGTATATGTCCATCAGACAAGATTAGGTTCTGTAGCATTTAACCTAAATCTTCCCAACATCAGTGTCTGAAACAAGACGTTTTATCCCTTTTTTTATGTAACAGAAGTTTGGAGGTGGGTGGCTGTAGGAAGCCATTAGGGATGGACGCTCTAGCATGCCCGCATCCTCACGGTCCAAGGTGGGTGCTGGAGCTCCAGCCATCCCAACCATGTTCCTTTGGGAGACTTTCTGGAAGTACTATACAGGGCTTTGCTTCACACTTCATCAGCAGAACCGAATCACGTGACCACACTGAGTGCAGGGTAGGATCATCACTGCTCAGCTAAAAATCGGGTTCTGTTCCTAAGGGAGAGAGTGAGGTTGGACTCTGGGCAGGCAGTGAGGAGCTCTGCAATATTGTGGAAGGTCTTCTCTGCCACCTCCCAGGCACAGGGCTGAATGCACTGGGGTGCACGGTGTGGAGAGGGGTGGGCTATGCATCAAGCCCACCCACCCTCCTTGCCTGGGCTGTGTCAGGGTTTGTTCCCAGCCACTTGGAGGCTCTGGTTCTCCAGCTCCGCCTCCAGGGGTCTCTGGGACCTGGAATAGCTGCCTCCCCCTCAGCACCCACGTTGTCAGTGATGCCCCTTTGGGCTGCTGAAGGTTACATGGAGTGAGTAGGGTCCCTGGCAGGCTGCGTGTTGTCTCTGGTCCTTCTCAGAAATGGAAAGTCATATTGTCTTTCTTAGTTATAGCACAGGTCTGATTTTCCTTTAAACTAGCGTGTTTAGTCTAGAAAAATGACTCAAAACTCTGATCTCCAGTCCCTCGGGGTCTCTGCTCCTCTAGCATGGGCCTGGTCAAGGACTGCAAGTGGGGGCCTGGTGGGCAGACCCACACCCCCACTGCCTCACAGGTCCTGGGCACTTGTGAGGTTGGAGGGAGGGGAGGGGGCAGGGAGCAGAGAGGGACACATGGTGCTGAGATCCCCCAGGGCCCTTGGGAGGTATCATCTATGTGGCCTCAGGACAGAGGCCAGAACTCTCCTCCTTCCGTGGTGGTTCCTTAGACTGCCCCCGGGCACCTGGCCATGCCCTCTACACAGATGTTCCCCACCTGTCACCCCTCCAGGCATCCTCCTGGGGAAAAATCTCTTTAAAGTGGCCCCAGACATTATCTTGGGCATAGTGCCATCACCCTCTAGGAGGCCCACAGCTGGCCCCAGTCCTTGGTGGCACATTACCCGAGTCACAACCCTCCTATCCTTCAGCTTCCTGAAGCTGCCCAGACCCTTTTTGGGAGTGAGCTAACTTGCATTGGTGTCCTGCACACTCTGAGGGACATACCTCAACCCTCCAGGGGCTTCCTAGAAGCCCCACTCCCCTTCTCCGAGTAAGGGGAAGGCTGAGCTATGGTGGGACTCACAGCAGACCCATCTGTTTCCAAAGAACTCAACTTGATTTCCAGCCTGCTCCCTTAGACAATCCAGCCCCAACCCTCGAAACTGTCACGGTGGCTCAGGCCGAGGACGGGGAAAGCACTTAGGGATTATGCACCAGTGCTTGGGATCTTTGCTGTGGAACGTGGAGGTCTCCTCTGACATCTCTTGACCTTGGCCTCAGGAGAAACTGAGTCAGGAGCCCAACTGCCACCCTGTCGTGTGCATAGGACCCGCCTGAGAAACCCATTACATGTGCAACTTTCCGGGGGCCACGACCGGAGACCTGGGGTCACGGGGTCTGGCATGGGGCCAGGAGGCTGCCTATGGAGCCAGTCCCCGCAGGGATGTGGATGCCGGGGTCCTGCAAGGGTTTGGGGCTGTCATCAGGGAGGGAATGTGCCCTGTGCTTCCCTGCCTAGCCTGCCTCGCCATCCCAGAGCCCTGACAGGCCCGAGGCTTTCCTGGGCTCGGCTGCATTTCCAGGCACTCATTTAAATGGGCATTTCAGTTTTTCATAGCCCAATGATCGAGTTAAATGCCTATAATACTGCAGTGTTATCTGAGGGAGACATGCTACACTTTCTCGACTGGATTTCCAAGAAATGTTATGAAAAGCTGCTTTCCTCTGAGAGGCCTGGCCCCTTTATGTGGCAGAACACACCGTTCGGGGCTGGTATGTACCAGGACAGTGAACCCTTCCCCATCCTCCACTGTTCTAAGCCGTCCCTGAGGCCGAGGACCGTTTGCCTTCAAAAGTGCAGCATTAACGAGAGGAAAGACAGTTTCCTGAGCATTATTTAACTCCTCCTCAGTGCTTTGATGATCCCAGCCTCACTCATATGGCTGCTGAGTCCTTTGTGGTGTTGGTCTGACATGAAAACCAGCAGCGAGATTTTCCTTTAATGAGAACACGGCAGGGGGAGCACCTCCAGCCCCCCTCCCAATGCCTGCTCCTGTCACCTCCTCCATCTGCCCCCCGGGGTCCCCCCCCCCCCCCCCCCCCCGTAGCCCTCCTGGGCCTCTGGGAGGTCTTAGACACCTGCTCCCTGGGCTCATCGTTTGAATTTCCCAAAACCAATTTAGTTTTTATCTTCCTTATCAATCTGGGGTAACCTGTCTTGGCTCTGTAGGTAGCTTCCTGTGACAGAGGTAGTGTGTTCTCCCTGGAGGCGGGTGGGATTGGCTAGTACCTGCACTGGGCGGACACAGGGCTCAGGAGCTGGCGATACTTTGTGTCTACTCTGGAGGCGCTGTCCTTAGTAACTCAGTAACTGGGATGTAAATGTAACTTTGTTACATTTGTTCACAGTACACCCTGCTCTCCTCAGAT
Source organism: Enhydra lutris kenyoni (assembly GCF_002288905.1). Taxonomy (NCBI): domain Eukaryota; kingdom Metazoa; phylum Chordata; class Mammalia; order Carnivora; family Mustelidae; genus Enhydra; species Enhydra lutris. Next base: position 16,392,400 of record NW_019154122.1, read on the forward strand.
ACCCACAGGTTCGGCTGCAAGAGCCCTGTTTTGTTCTTTGTAGTGGTAATTCGTGTCTTTTATATTTCTTTGCTTGTCTGTCGTGCTTGGGTTTTGTCAATTTTAGTGATGTCTCTAAAGACCAGCTCTTTGTCTCACTGATATTCTGTATTGTTTTTCTGTCGTCAATTTCATCGATTTCTGCAGCTGTATTTACTATTTCCTCCCTTCTGCCTGTTTTGGGTTTATTTTATTTTTAAAAATTTTTTATGTGTGTGTGAATGTGTATTTCAGAGAGACACGCAGAGAGAGAGAGAGAGAGAGTGAGTGGGGGGAGGAGCAGAAGGAGAGGGAGAGGGAAACTCTTAAGCAGGCTCCCTGCCCAGCACAGAGCCTGGTGTGGGGCTTGATCTCACGACCCTGAGATCGTGAGCTGAACCAAGATCAAGAGTCAGACGCTCAGCCGGCTGAGCCCCCCAGGCGCCCCGTATTTATTTTCCTCTTCTTTTCTAGGTTCTTGAGCTGGGAACCTGGCTGATAGAGTTGAGACAGTTTCTTCTGTAATTCATGCATACATTACCACAGACCTCACCTTTGGCTCCCCTCTCGCACCGTCGAGATGCTGTATTTTCACTGCCATTTGAATGCATTTTTTGGTTCCCAGTGGGGTTTCCCCTTTGCCCCACACACGTGCTTGTTCACCCAGGTTTGAGGCTTTCGCCTCGTCCCCAGTCGTGGACATCTGGAGTGATTCCGTCACAGCTGGAGAATACTCTGTGCTTGGGTTCAATTATTCGTAATTCTCAGCTTTATCTTATGCCCCAAGATATGGTCTACCTTGGTCTACATTCCCAGGGCGTCTGGGAACAGTGTGTCCTCTGTGGTCGTGAGATGGAAATGCCAGCCAGTTCCTGTGCGTGGATTCTGTCTGGGTTCTCCCGTGTCTTTGCTTTGCACGGCGCACATCTCTCCGTCGCCAGGTTGGGGATGCTGAGGTTTCCAGCTACAACTGTGGGTTTGACTACTTCTCCTTCCATCAGTGTCTGCCTCACACTTAGGGTTGCTAGGCCTCCTGGGGGGACTGGCCCTTTTGTTGCGATATCACGTCCTCCTCTGTTGCGGTGATTTTCTTGGCTCTGATGTCCACTTTATCTCCTACGAATGTGGCCCCTTCCGTGTTCATGTCATGGGGGTTTGCAAGCGATGTCGTTCCCATCCTTTTGCTTTCTGCCAATATTGTTATAATTAAAGAAAGTTTCTTATGGACGGTGTCTCATTGAGACATGTTTTTAAATCCACTCTGCCAATCTGTGTCTTAATTGGTATGTTTAACGTAATTATTTATATGTTAGATCTTAAGTACCATATATATATATATATATATATATATGTCTATTTTTGCTCTGCGTTTGCTTTCTTCTCTCTGTGTTATTTTTTTCTGCCTTTCTGCTTTCGCCCCTTGCTCACCTTCAGAATTACGTCTCGTTTATTGAGAGTGTCTTTGAGTGTATCTCTGTCTGGTTTTTTGGTAATTACTCTGGGTATTACATGATATACGCATCACTAACCACAGCCTGCTGGCTTTGTGAAACCTTCCCTTGTTTAATGTCCCCAAACCCCATGCGTCATATAATTGTAATAATTGTAAAAATTAACTCTATACACATGTAGAACCACATCAGGCCATGTTGTCATTTGTGTTCCACTACCAAATGTAGTTAGAAAACTCAAGAAGTTGAAAAAAAAAAAACCCTCTATTTTACTTACCCATTTTGTTTTGCTCACTATGCCTTCTCTTCCTTTCTAATATTCCAAGGTCCCTCCTTTTTCTTTCTGTTTAGAGAACGTCCTTCAGCCATATTCTGGTAGCTTCTTGAGTGGCAAATTCTCTCAGTTTTTCTTTGTCTGGGAATGCCTTCACTTCCCCTTTATAGTTTCACTGGTTACAAAGTCCTGGGTTGGTGTTTTTTTTTTTTTTTTCCTTTCAGGACATGGGGAATATGGTGCCACTTCCTTCCAGCCATGAACAAAAACATCTGCTCTCATTCTGACAATTGTTCTCCTGTAGGTAAGGTTTATTTTCCTTGGGCTGCTTTTAAGATTTTTCTTTGTCTTCAATTTTTGGAAATGTAAGCATCATGTGTCTTGGCATGGATGTCTTTGGGTTTATCCTTGTTTAGGGTTAATTTTAGGCATCCGGGAGGCCCAGCTATGTGGTCAAACATTATTCTGGATGTTTCTGTGATGGTGTTTATGGGTGGGATTCACCTTGAGATCAGTGGGCTCTGAGTGAAGCAGATAGCCTCCACAGAGCAGCTTGGCCTCATCTGGTCAAGTGGACGCCTGGACAGAACACATGATGGCCTCTCGCAGGGAAGAGGGACTTCCTCAGCACATGCCTTGGGGCTTGAACTGCAGCTTCGGCCCCTTCCTGGGTCTCCAGACAGTTGAACATGGGCTGTGTGCCAGGCACTGTTGCAGACACTGGGGATGGAGTGGGGAACGAGGCAGAGTTTGCCCACGCCTACCAGGCAGCTGCTGTCTAGCAGAGGCAGGGAAGGGACCGGCAGGCATACAAGAGCGGGTGGAGCAGTGCTGTGTCGGGATGAGGAGGGACTGTGGGTGGGAGAATTGAGGTCAGTGATCAGGGAAGGAGGAACTCATGGTACAGGGATTCTGGAGGATAACTTTCAGGCATAGAGAACAGCCAGTGCAAAGGACCTGAGGCATGAACCAGCTTGGGAATTTTGAGGACAGAAAGAGGGTCCAGCTTGGGTGGACCTGAGTGACTGAGGGGCAGGAAGGGACAGGATGAGGTCACAGAGCTCACATACCATGTGGGAGAACTTTCCCTGAATGGGCGCAGGGAACCCATGGAGGTTTTGAGCAGAGGAGTAGCTGTGTCTGATTTAGATCTCTGGATGCACCCCCCCCCCAAGGGAGTGAGGTGGGGGAGGAGTCCAGAGAAGTAAGAACTAGCCTTGCATGGCTCCCCCGATGTTGGGTGACAGTGGCAGGCCCAGGAGAAGGGGTGGGAGGCTTGGGATGGTTGCCATGGTGACAAGAGGGGGCAATGGGACAGGCATTTTGCTGATAGAGGGATCGGCCTGGAGAGTTATGCCATGGACCTCATGATTTTTCACATATTAAGAAAATAAAATGAGCCCTGAAGTGAGACCAGGCAAATGACTGTCACCGCAGAGTGACATATTTCTGCCTCCTGAAGGTGGGACAGTTAGATTTAAGCGAGTAAAATTTGAAGATCTAATTTATCTGATGGCCCACGAATCGGGCAGCATCCCACCCAGCACATGGGAGGGGGCTCCAGGGAGCTGTACAGAATGGGAGGCTCCTACAGGCAGCAGGGGAACGAGGGTGGGTTGTTCCATGCAGGGTCACCTTCCTCTGGGGGATGACAGGGGTCTGTCAGGTGGATTTACGTGCATAGCCCTGCACAGGAGGCAACAGGCGGGATGAGGTCGGACTCCTGGGAGGGGTCCGACTGCAGGTGGCTAGGTGTTGTAAGTTCTGGCTAGCTGACGTGGGGCTTGGCACAGGTGATCCCATTGGGGACCTGATCTTTCTTTTTTTAACAACTGAATCTCCATCATCTCCCCCCGCCGTCTGCTGTCACTTCCTCAGCGGGCCTCCCTGGAGGGCCCCTGGCGTTCTCCGAGCGCAAGGCTTCAGGGTCCAGAAGTGGCAGGCTGGGGCTCCCATCTCAGCCACAAAGCGCAGGGCCCTCCAGCCCCTGTGGGGGGGGGGGTTCTCCCATCCCTCCTGCTGAGATCAGTCCCGCCCTCAGGCTCCGTGTTGGGGGAGGCACCCCGACTTGGGTGGGGAACGAGGGGAGAATGCTGCCCAGCTCAGTCTTCTCATGCAGGGAGTGGGCTGGTGAGGAGAACACCCGTGCCTTCCTAGGGGATCCAGACGGTGTGCATGAAGCACAGTCACAGACGGGACCCTCGGCAGGGAAATACATTTTAAATGTAATTCCCGCATCCAGAAAACAAAGCTTTCTCTCTTTAAGGGCAAGTGCCTTCGAAACGGTCCACGTTGTGGAGAGGAATCTGCCTGGGTCCATGGCAGGGGCGTCTGGAGGGTACGCGGCTAGGGAGCAGGAGGCCCAGGCTGCTGGTCATCGCCGCCCCCTACCCCTCCTGGCCCCACACCAGGCCCTTCTCGGAGGGTGTGGAGTTCGCTCCGGCTCAGACAAACCTTGAGGCAACAGAGTGCTGGGTGGCTTTTCTGTTTGGCAGGCAGAACTCTGCCCTGCGGGTGCGCTCAGGGACGTGGGCAGGCGTGGTGCCCAGGATTGTTGGTGGAAATATGCATATATGCGTATGTGCCTTATGTATAGTAAGTGCCTGATGTTCCTCTTCCGACTGGGAGGCAGCCACGAATGATCGTGTGGCCGGCGGCCAGCTAGAGAGGGAGCTTGGCCCCCCCAGCCATGCAGCCTCCTCGCAGAAAGCCCCGAGGGACCTGGAACATGGACCATTGAGTGAGCCTGCTCTCCCTGCCTGAGCTCTAAAGCCACGCGTAGGGTTTAAGTTCACTGATAAAGAGTGAGCCCCCCAAGCCCCAGGCCCTCCTCCCTGCCCCGCATAAAGGCAGAACCCCCCCATCTGCACTCGCTCTCCCTCCCTGCCACTGCGCTCTCTCTCCCTGCCTGTGACTGCATGGCCCGTGGCGTGCCACATGCCCCGCAGTCCTGAGAGTGGTGAACCTCATACTTTCAGACTCCCCTGATGGCTGTGGCTGCGGCTTGCCTTGCAATCACAAGGGCCGGCCCAGCTGCAGCGCTGGCTCTGAGAGGGAAGACGTGGTGGGGACTCGCCCCAGGTAACACGCCCCAGGTGAGTCTCCCTGGGCGCTGCTAGATGATGGCACCATTATGGATAGACGGAGGCCAACATGAAATGTCGTATGTGTGTATATGCATTATACATGTATGCATGTATTTATTTATCTGTATGTATATACACACATAAAATAATTTTTAAAAGCATAGTTTGAGACTTAGAGAAAAGTTACAAAAAGATGGCACAAGGAGTCCCCACACGGCTTTCACTCAAGTCCCCCCATTGTAACACATACATTTATAGGGCACATTTATCACAGTAACGGACCAATGTTGATGTCTCATTATTGGCTAGAAACACATTATTCAGATCTCACTGGTTTCCCTCTAATGTTCCCTTTCTTCTCCGGGGTCCCACGTGGGACGCCGTGTGACAGGTAGGCATCACGTCTCCTTGCGCTCCTTTTGGTGGTCGTTTTCCAGACTTTCCTTGTTTTTGATGACCTTGACAGTTTGGAGGAGGACTGGTTAAGGATTTTGTCTACTGTCCCTCCAGTGGGATGTGACTGGTGGTTGTCTCAGGGTCAGACAGGGTGACGGGTTTCGGGAGGAGGCGCAGTGCCCTTCTCATCACATCGGGAGTGCCTGCTGTCATGGCTCACACCGTGGATGTGGCCTTTGTCACCTAAGTCTGTTTTTTTCTCCACTGGGAAGTTGCTCCCTTCCCCCTTTCCATGTGGTCCTCTCTGCACAGCACCCAGGGAAGGGGAGGGGTTGTGCTCCACCTCCCCAAGGCGAAAGTATCTCCATAAATTGTTTAGAATCCTTCTGAATGGGAGACTTGTCTATTCTTACCACTTATTCATTTACCCAATCATTTATTTTTATCAGTATGGAATCATGAATTTTCTTTTATACTTTGGGTTATATTTATTTTGCCGCTCAAATTGTTCCAGCTTTGGCTCTTTTAGTTGGCTCCTGTGTCCCTTTGATATCTCCCCATTGTTTTGTTTTTCCGATCGCTTTCTTATATGCTGGCACCACTAGAGGCTGTGGGCTCGTCTTGAATATGTCCTGTCCCAGCCCAAGAGTCAGGCATTTCTCTAAGGAGCCGTGGTTCCTTTTATTGGCAAATGGCATTTAGAAGCCAAGATCTGGGCACTGGGTGTGCTCATTGCTGCTGGGGCATCACCGCTTCCAGGCCCTCTCAGGGGACAGAGCAAGGACATGATGATTTACTAACTGAAAGGTGTTCTGAGACCAATTTCTGATGTCTCTCTCTCTCTCTCTCTCTCTGTGTGTGTGTGTGTGTGTGTGTATGAGGGGAGGACTCCCCACACATCCAAGGAATTCTCTGCAGCATAAGCTAATTCTGACACTGTCTACCTGAAGACAGCATCAGGTCCCACAGGTGAAGGGCTCAGTCCCACAAGGCTGCCCTCCCTTTCAGATGTCAATCACAGGTCCACGTTGTTACCTGTGCTTCTGACCAATCAGCTATGGATCAGAGGTCCCAACAACTCCTTCCCCCGGTTTGATTAATTTGCCAGAGTGGCTCACAGAACTTGGAGAAACATTTTACCTACTAGATCACTTGTTTATTATAAAAGGTTACAAGCAAGAAAGTCAGATGGGAAAGCTATACGGGGGCAAGTATGGGGCATGGAGCTTCCATGCCCTTTCCAGCCACACCACTCTCCCTATATCTCTATGTGTTCACCAACATGGATGCTCTTTGAGCCCTCTCCTTCTGGGATTTTATAGAAGCCACATCACATAGGCATAACTGATTAAATCACTGGCCATTGGCAGTTAATTCAACCTCTGTCCCCTCTTCCCTCTCTAAGGGGTTGGGATGGGTGGGGGGACTGGGAGTTCCAACCCTCTAATAACTGAAGTGGTTCTCCTGGCAACCAGCCCCACTTGTAGGTGTGATCCAAAAGTCACACCATTAACATAACAAAAGACACTTTTGTTCATCTCGTCAGTTAGGAAATTTCAAAGGTTAGGGGAGCTCTGTGCCAGAAATGGGGATGGAGAACAAATATATATTTCTTATTATAAATCACAATATCACACTAACCCATGTATATACACACCATCTCTCTCTCTCTCTCCCTAATTTATCAAACCATCTTTCCATCTGTGTTTATCTCCAGCTCTAATTCATGACCCCTCAGATCCTTCTAGGATCTGAGGATCCTAGGATCTAGGATCTAGGGTCCTCAGATCCTTGCTTACCTGTAACCTCCACTCCAACAGCAGGGAACCTGGACCCCTCTCTCCTCCAACCATTTACTTCTTCATTCATCCTTAGGATATATATATACAGTGGTCCCAGGATGGTTACCTGGTACCCTTGAAGGAAGCAACGTCATCAGCTAGAGCACAGTGCTATGGACAGCTCCTTCCATCTTTGATTCAACAGACTCCATTCATTTCCAGCATTGTGTACACCAGTGCCTTCCCCACTGCCTTCGGTGAGGTCACGTCCTGCATTTGTATTATATTTAGAGTCCTCTGTCACAGTCTCTATTACATCCTGGGATCCCTGACCTCCGATTTTTTTTTTCCTAATTTACACACATTAAATTTCACTATTTGTGCTGTAAAAGTCTGTGGGTCTTGACAAATGTGCAGTGTTATGTACCTACTAGCATCACACAGAATTCTCTCATTACCCTAAAATATTTCCCATGTTTTATCAATTCGACATCCCCCCCCTCAAAACTTCTTGCAACCACGATCTGTTTTCTGTCTCTGTAGTTTTGCCTTTTCAAGAACATCAAATGATTGGAATTGTATAGAGCATTTTAAGACTGATTTCTTTCATTTAGCGATATGCATTTAAGGTTCCTTATTGTCTTTCTGTGGCTTAATAGCTCATTTCTTTTTAGTGCCAAATGATTCTCCTCTGTCTGGATCAACTACAGTTTATTTTTCCACTCACCTATTAAAGGACATCTTGGTTGCTTTCGGTTTTTGGCAGTGATGAATAAAGCTGCTATAAATATCCTTTCACAGATTTTTGTGTGGTCAAGTTTTCTGCCCATTTGGGTAAGTACCAGAGAACATGATTGCTGATTGTATAGTAAGAGTATGTCTGTCATTGCAAGAAACCACCCAACCATCTTCCAAATTGGCTGCACCGTGTTGCCTTTCCACCAGCAACAAACGAGTGTTCCTGCCACTCCGCGTCCTCCCAGCATTTGCTATTGTCAGTGTTCCGGATCTTGGCCATCCCAATAGGTGTGTAGTCCTATTTCCTGGAAGTGTATTTTTAGTTCATCTTTACAAATGGAGAACGTTTGTATATGCAGTGTGCTTGGCAATCCTTCATTGTTGAGGGACACCTTTGTGAAATATCGGGGAGTTCGGAAATTCCATTAATGGTCTTTGTTCCTTCCTGTTTGCAGGGGGCGGGGGGCATACTTGGGCCATTCTGGTTTCCAGTTCACTGTTCGAGTGCACACAAACATCCACATGAAAAGCACTCTGGAAAGCCCGAGAAGCACAGTTAATCAATGAGTAACTTAGTGTTTATACAGCAATTACCTAACCTGGTAACGTCACTTTTGCCCAGGAAGTATACATCTTTCCATCCCAATAAATCTGCTGGCCTTCACTGCCATGGGCATTTGTTTTCAAGAACGGGTGACAAATAACCACCACTAAATTACATGAGGACTTCCTTTATTTTAAAAATATGGATTGTGATTTCTAACGGTAGGTGCAGGCAGCAGAATGGAAAGCAGCTCTGACTCGAAGCCAGTTTAGCAGAAACACAGTGGACTTTGGGTGAGGCTCATGAACGAAGCCTTCTTTTTCATTTTTTTTTTCTTTCCCTTTTTCTTTCCGTATGTGTCAGTTTTTCAAAAGTGCTTGTTGATTTGATTTTTGAAATATGAGGCTTTTGACTTCTCTTGTAGCAAGTCTCAGCAAAGCAGAGAACCTGGGTCCTATTAGCATGATCTAACCCATCTGGCTCTGTGTGTGTGTGTGTGCACATCTCTGATAACTTTAAAAGAGATTTTGCCAAGCATCATGTGCAGACCTGGATGCATATAGAAGAGTAACCAGGGCTCCATTCAAAGACATGCCCCTGGTGGAATGAGACAGATGAAGAAAACAGCCTGTCATTCAAGGGAACCCTTTGTGCTCAGGAAGTGGGCTGCTGGGGACAGGACGGGAGAGACAGCTGGGCTGGATGCCAAGGAAGGGCAAGGAGCTTTCAGAACTCTCAGAAGACCCTGCCAGGGGGCCAGCTGTGGCTCAGCCCCTTCCTGGTCGCCTGGGAAGCTGGGCTTATGGCAACTTGCCTGCTGGGGAGGTCACGCTCACACTGGTACTCGGATGAGTTACAGCAGCAGTAACAAACCAACCGCCGTGTAGTCTATAAGGTGCTTTCAGACTTGTTTTCCTGTCTGGTCCCCATGACACCACGGGGAGGTCCCTGGAACTCCTTAGCAGGATCAAGGCACAGCAATGTCACGGCTTCCCAAGGTCACACAGCTGGGAAGTGGCAGCTGGGCTCGCAAACTCCATGTGTCTGATTTAAGCAGGTTGCTAAGAATAGCTTTCCCTCCTTGGCTAACTGATCTGGACATTGGGAGGAGTTCCCAGCACAACGTGGAGACTTGCTGGAGCTCACATCCCTGCGCGGAGGGCTTCGGGGGCTCACCTGTCACAGTGCTCAGCCAGCCGTTCGAACGGTGCTTACGGAGTGCCCGCTGTGGGACTGGCCCTGCTCAGCCCTCCAGGTGGGGCAGGCAGTGAGCAGCACACAGACAGTGTGCATCTTGTGAGTCTAGTGAGGAAACAGAGTGGGGGAGGGTGGCGGCAGGGGTGGATGGTGACGCAGTGACCAGAACCCCAGCAGGGTCCCCACTACCCGCCCAGGGGCTGCTGCTGAAGAAGTGCAACCCCTTGGTGGGGAAGGCAGTCTCTCCACTTGGGGATGGAGCTGTGCCTGGGGTTGGGCTCAGGCGGAGTACGGTCTGGGTGCCTGTGGGGACTGTGCGAAGGCGGGGGACCCATCTGATGTGGCAGAGCCTCCTGGCCCACCTGCTTCCTCCAGCCAGCAACCCTAACCCCTCAAGGAAGCCTGGCCATATTCCCAAGTCCCTTACAGTTTCTTCCTTAGCAGCCCTTGAGACCCGTCTTCGGTCATCTGGCTCCAGACATCTTGTTCTAGAAGGGAGCACCTCATGGGACACGGGGCCCTGCTCTGAGCGTCCCACCTGCAGGCTTTGTCCACCTTCTCTGGCCACAAGCATAATGCCTCTTTCTTCTCCTTTCCCCATCTTCCTTCCTTCCTTCCACTCAACAAACACTTACTGAGCAACACTGAATATCCACTCCTGTGCTGCGTTGTGTGTGGCCCCAGCCCTTAGGGACCCATTTTCCCTTAGCCCCTGGTCAAAGTCAGTGTCAGCAGGGCTGAGGCGGAGAAACCCTGGACAGGAGGGGGAGGCACTGCTTCCAACGGGCAGAGCTCAGGGTGTGGCTGGGCAGCAGAGGCTCCCTCTGTCCAGGGGATGGAGGATGTCAAGGCATATCAGACAGCCTGCCTGCGGGGCTGAAGGATCCACGGGCACTCAGGAGCCCGCCGCCAGACCTGCCTCCCATGTGCGGAGTGGACGCCTCTTGCTCTGTCGGCTGCTGGCGAGACTTGCCTGACCCCGGGCACTCAGGGCTCTATTAGATTGCTAATGCAACCATTAGAGTGTCAGCGTATTCTCTCTCTGCCTGGGAGGGATAGGATGCTGTTCGCACGTCTGTCAGTTCATTTTTGTCTATCTGGCTTTCACCTTGATCCCAGCAAGTTGCTACAAAGCCCCAGTGCATGGAACCAGGAACCGGGAACCAGGAGACAGCCGCATGGGGGTTTCTCAGGAGCAGCCCCAGGACATCTGGACATCATACAGGGGTTATTCCAATTCTGAGAGCAAAAGGGGAGGTCAGCGGAGCCACCAGAGCCTGGGTGGGGCTTGTCTGTTCCCTTGTTCATCAGCCCTTCTGTCCCCGACACGCGGGCAGCGTCAGGGACCAGGGCTGCCTCTCAGCGCTGAGCAGGCGGCGGAGAGGAAGGCAGATGCCTCCGCGGGCTTGGTAATTGAGAGCAGTGGCCCTGAGCCACGGCGGTTCTGTCCTGGGGGACATTCAGCAGCGTCTGCAGTCGCTCTTGGTTGTCATAACTGGGGTCGGGAGGGGCTCTCCCGATGTGGAGGCTGGGGATGTCATGAAGTCCCGTGCAGTTCCGAGGCTGCCCCCCAAACAGAGACTGCTGTGCCCCCAAATGTTGACAGAGCTGCTGGAAGAAAGAATGGGATTCAAGAAGGACCTGCCGACGCGTGTTCTCGACATTGGCACGCAGCAGCCAAGCGGGGAGGTTAGCCGTGTGTGTGTGTGTGTGTGTGTGTGTGTGTGCGCGCGCGCGCGCGCACAAGTGTGTGTTTTCACGTTGGGGGGTGGGGGGGAATGGGAGGAGTGACCCACGCAGAGCGTGAGCAGGTGACAAAGCTGGGAGGTGGGAAGGACAGTCCCCACGCAGGGAAGTGAGAGGAAGGTTCTGGACATGGGGAAGCCAGGGAGAAGCCAGAGCAGGAGGGCCCGCAAGTCGCGTGAGGGTTCCAGCCTCTGCTAAGTGCCTTGGGAAGCTACTAGATGGCTGTAAGCACTTACGACATGCTCAGACTGAAAGAAAATCCCTTGACAGCAGACGAAGGGCATCCTTTCGTTTCCTGTGGCCAACATCACACAGCACTACAGACGCGGGCTCAGCCAAGGGAAACCCACGCTCACAGCTCTGGACACTGGAAGCCTGGGGCCGAGGAGTCGGCGGGGCCAGACCCTTCTGACGCCTCCCTCCCTGGTGTGGAGGCTGTCTTGTTCACCCGCGTCTTCACGTCCCCTCCCCTTGTGAGCGTCTGTGTCCAAATTCCCTTTTTTATAAGGATGCCATCGTGCTGGATTAGGACCCACCCTAATGACCTTGCTTTAACTCGAGGACTTCAGTCAAAGTTCTGTCTAAAAATAGTCACGTCTAAAAAACGTCTGAGGTCCTGGGGTGAAGACTCCAACGTGTCTTTTTGGGGGACGTGATTCAATCCGTCACAGGGCTGGCAGGGGCAGCGTGAGAGGCAGGGAGACTAGTGTGTTGTAAGGAGTCCAGTGTGAGGGCAGGATGGTTGGGACAGGTGGTGGCAACAGGGCAGAAGGGCAGGTGGCCTGGAGGACAGTCAGAGCTTGAGTCAAGGGTCTGGGTGGTTCGGGCCCCCTGGGTCTGCCTGAGAGTCCTGGCTTCTCGCTCCGGGAGGTAGAACCTCCATTCCCTCCGCCGTTGGCCGGTGGCCTCGCCGTGTTGAAGGAAACGTGACAGAGGGCTGGCTTCATTCACTGAGCCTCAATAAGCTCGTACATGGTTTCCAAATGCCTTAGGCGTATCTTAAAAAATTAATTCATTTGCTCTTAATAAAGTCATGCATTCTCATTGTGGGACCCAGATGATTCAGAAAGCACTGAAAAGTACAAATGTATGAATAATTAGACAAAAACCAGTCAAGTCATACAGAGACGTGGAATTCCTTCGAATGGTTATTTATTTAACTGCTCTCCCGGGGTTGGATGTTTGAATTATTGAAAAAACTTTCTCTGTGTATTAAAATGTCAGCTTCCCCCAACCTCCTCATCATGAAGATGTTTGCTGCTAATTGAAGTAGCACTTTGTCTTGTAGTCTGCATTTCTTTATTCAGCGAGGACTCACATCTCCCCTGCTATGTTGTCACCCTGTGTGAATGGCCTTTGTCCTTCTCCCCTTCATTTGCAGGGTCTTGGGTGACGTTCCTGTGGCTCCGCATGAGTTCATTGTGAGGCAGGAGGTAACTCTTCCAGAAAGAGAGCTGATGCCATTAAGTCCTGCGCTGGGAGTATGCTGGCCCTGACCAGGCACTGGGGTGGTTCCAGCAACACTCTGCCCCAGTGTCCCGCTGCAGGTGAGGCCAGGGGAGAGCACAGGCTGCTGGACACCCAGCCTTGTGGTTTGTCTCATTTGGTCCTGGACCTTGAGTAACTCACCCACATCACACATTCGGAGCTGGCTGAGCTGGAGTTTGAGCCTCGGGGGTCCAACTCAGAGTCCCCCAATCCTTGCCCCTATTTCTGCCTCCCTGTGTGCGCTGGCACTGGGTCCACACAGAATGGGGTGGAGGGAGGCCCCTTGGACCCCTTCTGCTTTCTGAGAGTACCACCACTTAGGGATGTCCTGCTACACAACCCGGCCCTTACCTGCTTCCATTCTCTGGCCACAGCCCAGACTGGAGCCCATACATCTCTGCCACTGGGGAAAATCAGCAGCCTGCCGGGCTCCAGGGGGGAGGCCGGGACAGTCCGTGCACTCCCAAGGGGCCGTCTGTCCATCTGTCTCCACAAGGCAGGTTCCCCCACATGGAGGGAAGAAATGGCATGTGGGGCACTACATGCAGTTTACACCTGAGCTGTCCAGCCACTGTGCAGTCATTCCCATGGGACAAGTGAGCCAGCAAAGCTGGAGATGTTAGGTAACCGCGAGTAAGGTCCGCAGCGTGTGTGGACGGGGGTCTGAGCTCGGCTGCCGCCAGCTGTGCTGCTCCTCTGCCCAACAATGGCCTTCGGGGACTCGCTGGCTTCAGGGTCCTGCTGTGTCCTGTCAGTCCCTTTGGATCACACACGCTCACAAACATCCACGCAGGACCACACTCACACCTGCTTATCCTTGGGCGGGCCCTCACTCTATGGATACAAACTCCCATTCGCACTTGTACACTTACACACACACGCTCACGCCCGCCCAGGCGCAGGCTGTGTTTGCTCTCTCCACATTTTACGAGTGTGTCCAGGCAGACCCCGGGGCTGTCCGAGGTCTTTATCCCGCCGGGATATCGACTCTTTGTCATGTTCGATGCTGTTATTTCCCCCGGTCTCTTGTTTCTCTTTCATTTGAGTTTCGTGTGCTTTCCCCGTGTGGCTCTCCTCTCCGCTTTACTTCTCACTGCCTCGCTCTGGATGTGTTTCTACTACCAGTGACTGCAAATCGTTTTCGGAGGAACGTGCTGACTCACAGGCGCATACAGAGCAGGCCTGGCTCCCACTCCTCTCGGGGGTCTAGGCTGCTGGAGCCTGAAGGAGATCCTTTTTGAAGGTTAGGGCCGCAGCCCAGCCGGGGGGGCCATCGGCAGGGGCAGCTGCAGTCCAGCCCGGTGAGGGTGGTGAAGACCGCGGGGTTAGGGTGGGGCGGGGCTGGGCAGTGGGAAATCTCGGTTTCTGGTGGAGCCTGTATTTTGAAAGGCCAATCTTTCAACCGGAGCATGGCAGAGAGACATTTTCCAGGTGCTATTGTTCTAGTGACTTCATGTGGCTTCAAACACAGGGAGACCCTTTTAAGGGTTTGGAAACAGTTTTTCTTCTGCAGAAAAGGGTAAATTTCATACCCTCTCTATGGGTCCTGGAAGAAGCTATTCTTAGAAATATTCTGAAAAATTCTGTATGCTTGGAAATGCCGTATGTTGCAGGAAATTGGAAAGGGAGGGAAACGAAAATTCCCCCAAACAATTGTCTTCTTATGTTGAACAAAGAGATCATTAATTCTATTTTTAATCAGCAAATGCTGTACTTCCAAATGTAAGTATAAAGGCACCCTGCCAGCTCTCGGCCCACTCAGGAGAAGGACCCTGGGCCTCAGTCTTGCCAGCAGGGCCTGGGGCAGAGTCCGGGGTCAGCCGTGGCCCCTCTTGCTCAGGAATTGGTGGGCTGAACAGACACATTTCCAGCACCCTCTCCCTCCCTGCTTTTACAACAGGGATGGGAGCCCCGCAATAAACGTCCGCATTCAGAAAGAGGCAGAGTGCAGACCTGCAGCCCTTCCGAACCGCACCAGGTTCGGAACGTCCCAGACCCCATCCCTTCTGCCTGGAAGGAGTGTCCTGATTCTCTGCTCCCAGGGAGCTGCTCCCTTGGTCCTCGGTGGCCTTGGCTCTACCTGCTGCCTGCTGGGAGGGTCTGTCCTCCCGAGCGGCCTCTGCCGCAGGGCTGGGGACTGCTCTGTCCCTGGGGGATGAGCGGCTTTCCCGGTGGCTTCCCGCCTGGATGAGGTCAGGGCTCATTGTGTCTCCGATGCATGTGGCCCCCGGTGCCACGGCCGCAGCTCGGCTTCCTCCACAGGCACCGCTCTTCCGGCTTCTCCACTCCCCCTCCGAGTTAACCCCAGTCCCCTCCGACAGACGCTCCGGGCCCTACAGACTCGCTTCGTCGGGGAGCGGCTCCGGGCGGGTGCCGCACCGCGGGGAGACTGTCCTCCCGAGCTGCCCAGCCCGGGCCTCCCGCTCCGACGCGGCCCGCTCCGCCGCTGGGCATAGCCAGGCGCACAGCGGCGGCCTCCCTCAGAGCGTTTCGTACGACCGGAGCTTGGGGCGAAGCCGGCCCTGCCGCACCTCCACGTCTCCGACCCCGGGAGCTCCCCGCGCCCCCTCTGCTCGGGGCTGCAGACCGGCCGTCATGCTCTGACCGGCCGTCATGCTCTGACCGGCCCTTCCTGCTCGCACGCTCTGCCCGGAGTCCGAAGCCAGCAGCATGCGCCTGGCGGCCTTCCTCCCCACCGTCCCTTCCCCGAGGGCACCTGCCACCGCCTGGGACAGCCCGGCGTCTCCCGGCGCACGACGCGGGCCGCCATGTCCCCGGCCTTCGGACCCGCTCCTGCCCTCGTGCTGCGGGTCTCGGAGTTGGGCTGCGGCAGTGCCCTGCTCGGGAGCCGCCCTGCTCGGGGGCCGCCCTGCTCCGGGGGGCCGACCTGCTTCGGGGACCGACCTGCTCCGGGGTCGTCCTGCTCGGGGACCACCTGCTCGGGGACCACCTGCTCCGGGGCCGCCCTGCTCCGGGGGGCCGCCCTGCTCCGGGGGGCCCCCCCCCGCCGGGGGGCCGCCCCGCTCCCGGGGACCGCCCTGCTCCGGGGGACCGCCCTGCTCCGGGGCGCCGCCCTGCTCCGGGGACCGCCCTGCTCCGGGGTCGCCCTGCTTGGGGACCACCTGCTCCGGGGGACCGCCCTGTTCCGGGGACCGCCCTGCTCCGGGGACCGCCCTGCTCCGGGGACCGCCCTGTTCCGGGGACCGCCCTGCTCCGGGGGACCGCCCTGCTCCGGGGGGCCGCCCTGCTCCGGGGACCGCCCTGCTCCGGGGTCGCCCTGCTTGG